>NC_088643.1:4448300-4500800 GCF_964019385.1 Sycon ciliatum
GCACGAGCAGCACTCCGCTCCTCCCACTTGGCAAACCTGCGAGAAAGCACTACTCCCTGCTCAATACACAGTGTTTCGGGGAATTCACCCCTCATCAGTTTGTATCCCTGGTGATGGTTTGACCTGGAGAGCCGTATAAGTGGTGCCTTTCAGGCACAATCTTCCTCAGCCTACTCAAGCTCAACTGATGAGGGGTGATTCGTGGTGAAAATTCTGTCGGCATCATGTCCACCTATTGCGGTACAGACATAAATAATAGTGAAAACGAGGGAGTAGTAAAACCGTGACGGCATGATTTTACTACTTTTCTAGCTGGTGAAGACAACTGAAGTCAAGATCTACGTGTATATCCTGGAACAGAGGTCACTCAGGTCAGGGTATGAGTGATGGTGACAGCATATCGCAAGGCGGAGCATCATCTTTCACACCTAGCCAACTAGCAAGGCTCTCTCTCTCTCTCTCTCTCTCTCTCTCTCTCTCTCTCTCTCTCTCTCTCTCTCTCTCTCTCTCTCTCTCTCTCTCTCTCTCTCTCTCTCTCTCTCTCTCTCTCTCCCTCACTCTCCCCCTCGCTCCCTCCCCCTCGCTCCCTCCCCCTCGCTCTCTCCCCCTCGCTCTCTACCGCTTTCGGAAATTTACTTCCACAGGGCACCATTGCCTGTTTGGTCTTACGAAGTAGTAGAATTTATTATTTTGATAGGGAAGGCCCTACAGACGTTGCCGTCTTGTTACAGGGAACCCTAAGTGCTCTTTACAGAGCGGAACAAAAACGGATAGATGCTCCGTTGAACCTGACGACACGAGACAGGCAGAGAATTCCACCTATCAGCGCCAAGGAAGTACTGGAATTCGCTCCCTGCTTCTGTTCGTGTTGTGTGGTCATACCGATGGTTGGCGGCTCGATGCCAACGCTATCGCTGTGCGCTGGATATCCTAGGCATTGATATGTCAAAAGCGTTTGACTGTATAAGCAGGCCATGGCTCATCTCGGTGCTGGGATCGTTCTTGCAGCCGGATGAAATCCGAATGATCAGTTACCATGATCACGGCACCACTTGTTGCCAAGATCCTGCAGCAAGACAGCCAGATCTCCGATGCATGGACTGCTAAGCGAAGGCTGCTGATCGCCGAGTGATCGGCGACGGACAGGCCAAGGCTGACATCCAGCAGTTCACCACAGAGGCATCCCCCACACTGCAGCACATCATCCAGCTAGCCAGTGGACATGATAATTATTAATATGGTGCCTCCAGCTGGCTGACCTGTCGCCCCCTTGCCCGTCACGGGTTTTCCCTCTCCAAGAGTCCAAGGCAAGGGATGGGTTGGCCTTGCGGTACGGCTGGCAACCTGCACGGTTACCATCAACCTGTGTGCAGTGTGTGGAGCCAGCTTCAACATCACCCATGCCCTCACCTTCAGCACTGGTGGTTTCCCGTCACTTCGCCACAATGAAGTGCGGGACATCACAGCATCCCTGTTGAAACGGGTGGCCAACAACGTAGCTGTCGAGCCCCATCTGCAGCCGCTGTTACTTCGCTACAGGACTTCCTCGACAGAAGACCATGCCACGCACGACGTTGCTGCGAGTGGTGTTTGGGCAGGTCGATTTGAGCGCGCCCGAGGCTTTTTTGATGCCCGGGTCTTCAACCCTTTCCCTCCCTCAAATCGTTCCTCCTCTCTCGCGCGTTGCTACCAACGTCACGAGCGGGAAAAGCGAAGACGCTACGAGCAGAGGGTGAAGGAGATCGAGCACGGCGGCTTTGTTCCCTTGGTCCGAAGTTCTCCGCCACGGGTGGAGCTGGCAAGGCAGCATCTGCACTCAGGCCTGAAGTGCATTGCCTCCATAATAACACAGATACGCGTACAACAGTGACATGCACCGCCGTGCTATACAATGCTTCCGCTGCTGTTCTCTAGCTCTGTCCAATTATTAATGTGTTGTCAATATCCGGCAGTTGTGGCGACTCCTTCAGATTATCTGCCGCCATCCATTGCGATCCACAGCAAACTGTGTTAGGTCGTCCAGATGGCTTCGGCTCGCCTCTGCTGAGCAGGTCTTGGTCCAGGGTGCCGACCAGCCTCCATGACATCGGAGAAATCGGGCGAATCCTACTCAACAGTCCTGACGTGGATCCGGTGACGACTGTCGGCTAAGCTTAGGTCTGCTACCCGCTAGCGTTGCCTGCATGCCTTTGCGGTGCCCGGCGTATATACGTAAGTAGCATGCGCAGCCTACGAGTGTGGATTCGTCTGTGCTCCTGGCAGTCAGTGATGCTGCCATTCGCTTCACATTACTGTGTCCATTTTTATACATGAATGTGCAGATATGCCTGTTTGTTGTACGACTTTAAATAAATCCAACCAACCAACCAACCAATGTGAGACCGTCCGTGCCTGGCGAAGTGGTCTGTAGTACCGGGCTGGTCGCTAGTCACAGTGGTCTTTAGTGACAGGTTTTACTGCACAGTAAAACCTGTCACTAAAGACCACTCTGATAAGGCGACCGCCTACCCTACAGGACCATGCACTACAACAAGGAACACGGGATGTTGTTTACACTCAAATGACCCTGGTCAAGGCGACCACCTGCTCAGGGAGGCCACGTTTGGAAGGTCCCTTGAGCGGTCGGCTCGGACAGGTTTCAAATAGAGCTCTTCTCCACAAGGAAGCCTAGAGTGGCAGACTCATGGCCGTACCGTACCATCTTCAGTAGGATGTGCGGAGGGGTTAGAAGTTAAAGGGGAAGTTAAGGCAAAAATCAAAATTTCACCAGTTGTAGTCTTCGGGGTGCTGAGTCGAATGGTCGTGGTCCGAGGAAGCTGAGACGCTCCCTTCCTACTTTATTCCCAATCGAACTCGCGCACTTCCACCGAAACTGGGTGACTGAGCCCTACGAGATGGGGATTTGTATGCAAAATGTCACTAAAAGCGCCATTTCGTTCTTATAAAAGCATGGATGACCGCGATTGGCCCATATGTTGTAGTCTTTTGGACGCTGAGTCGACTGGTTTTGGTCCGAAAAGGCTGCGATGCAGCGTTCCTCCTTTATTCCCAATCGAACATGGTTGAACAAGCGGACCATTCGACTCAGCACCCCGAAGACTACAACTGGTTAAATTTTGATTTTTGCCTTAACTTCCCCTTTAAAGCTAAGCGCATACGACAGCACAACAGAGAGGCACAGTCTGTTTCATGACTGACACAGCTGCAGGCTCGTACCAAGCAGCGTTCTCCAAAAGAATAAGTTAGCGAAAGGGAGCACACACGCACACGCGCGCGCACACACACACAGAGCCGGTGGGCGCGGGTGCAGGCAGGCGGCAGAATAGAAACACCGTGAGTACTTCGAAGTATACGTAAACACCACGATAAACACCAAGTATTGATCTGGCACAATCACCACCGGTACGCAGTGGTACTACAATAGTACACTGGGCATTGGGGTAGGGGGGGGGGGGTACAATATGGGTACAATCCAGAGGGGTTATGTACTCTTGGTGCAATGCACATGTACCGGGTATATCTCCTCTCCCTCAGATGTGCAATTGCAATCATGCATAACTACATGCACAATCCCGTGTGTTTCCGTATAAATACATGTATGCACACGTGTAGGCAAGTCACTATACAGTTCAGCAGCGAGCACACACACGAGAGAAGACCAGCCACTCTCTGGGTCAACGGCAAGCTCTAATTGCATCTATAGGTACATTGTACATGTACAGTAGTCATGTACATATCAGGGCTAGTCACTAGTATGATTACTCCTGACCATAGAACCACCAGAGCAGCTGTGGCCATACCAACACAGGCTTGTGCATACATCTCCTAGCAGCATTGCGAGTCTTGCGGCAATATTAAGTTGCCGGAGTGGTAGTTTTGTCGAGCAAGCGCTCCGTTGCGCCAGGCATCATCAAGCGGCGCGTGGATGTTCCGAAGTGTCACGGTTGACCCCTCCCTGACTGGCCTCAGCTGTCGGCGGACGTTCGTTGCATGTCGCTGCGTTCTTCAAACTGACGCGTTATGGTCATGGACAGGGCCTCCATGAACACGTCCAGAGACACGGCTTGGTTCTGTGAACACACAGACAAGCACGCGGACAAGTGCACAGAGGCACGCAGGATGTCACTGATCAAGCATGTCGACGATTGAGCAGTACAGCGACAAGAACACCAGCACCACCAATGATAATGATAAGAATAGCAGCAGAGCTAAGTTCATGGCCAGTACAATCATTCTCAGCCCCATGCATGCATGTCCCACTCAGTTCAGCCGTATGCATGTCCCACTCAATTCAACCTCATGCATGTCCCACTCAGTTCAGCCGTATGCATGTCCCACTCAATTCAACCTCATGCATGTCCCACTCAGTTCAGCCCCATGCATGCATGTCCCACTCAGTTCAGCCTCATGCATGACAGTCCCACTCAGTTCAGCCCCATGCATGCATGTCCCACTCAGTTCAGCCTCATGCATGTCCCACTCAGTTCAGCCCCATGCATGCACGTCCAACTCAATTCAACATCATGCATGTCCAACTCAGTTCAGCCTCATGCATGTCCCACTCAGTTCAGCCCCATGCATAATGTCCCACTCAGTTCAGCCGCATGCATGTCCCTCTCAGTTCAGCCCCATGCATGATGTCCCACTCAGTTCAGCCCCATGCATGATGTCCCACTCAGTTCAGCCTCATGCATGATGTCCCACTCAGTTCAGCCCCATGCATGATGTCCCACTCAGTTCAGCCCCATGCATGATGTCCCACTCAGTTCAGCCCCATGCATGATGTCCCACTCAGTTCAGCCGTATGCATGTCCCACTCAGTTCAGCACACCATCATGACGGTCATGACCTACCGACATGGAGTTGACATGTGCCAGGAACGGCAGCTTGCGTAGGGTGCGTCCACTGAGACCTTCACTGCGCCTGCATGCAACACAAGCAGCAGAATGATCAGCAGGTAACGTTACACAGACTGCTCCAGAGGTAACCAGGGCGTGCTCTTTTGGACTTCATCCAGTTTCAGATTGTGCTTTCAATGGAGATGACAGACCACACATGATCTGGTCTGGGTCCAGATGAGGTATAGTCAAGACGTATTAAATGGCATGAAAAAGAAGCTTGGGAGCACTGCAAAAAAGAAGAAGCTAAAGATGGGGTTAGGTGCCATGATACGGGAATCGTTCAGCAAAAAGAACCTAAGGACTTTCATAAAGAGTTGGCGAAAATGTCAAAAACGAGTCTTTAAAAACGATGTCCTTGTTGTGTTGGTCACAAGTGCAGTGCTGAACGTGGCCCATCTGAGATGGGAAGCACAGCTTTGTATGGGAAGTGATGTGAGTGAAACTTGCAAGGTGACCAAGTGGCAACACTTGAATAGCAGCAGCAGCAGCAGGGCTAGTGCATGGTGTGGCTACCTACTTGGACAATTCGAACAGCTTGAGACTGTGCCGCGTGGCGTCGTTCTCCACAAACCTTCAGGCGAGAAAGAGAAGAAAGAGAGTAGGTTACAGAGCGAGTCACAGACCGGGTAGGAAAACACACCACTGTACAATTGAACAACGGCACACATCAGTTGTCAGAAAAGTGCCACGAGCACAAAGCTCACAGTAGCAGCCTAATCCTGTGTGCTATTGTGTGTGTGTGTATGTATGTGCACGCGTGCGTGTGTGTGTGTGTGCACGTGTGCCCGGCTGGACGTGAGATTGACTCGCATGATCTGATATCATTGAGTAGCACTGTACATGTACTGGCGTTACTCTACTGTATACACTACTATACAGTTCTGATTCAGATTGTTTGTCATAGCCAACATGCGCCTACTCACTTCAACACCTCCAGATCTCTGTGGCAAGGATAATAGAAAACACACACACACACACACACACACACACACACACACACACACACACACACACACACACACGCACAGATGAAGATCATTAATTTTGCAACACGCACCAGGTCTGGCCATACACCACCAGCTGGCAGCGGGTGAGTACCGCATTTCCCCGACTGTAAGTCGCACCCCCACTTTGAGGTTTGAAGCACATTGTTTCAATACATGCATATAAGCAGGATGTCACTCTCGATTGTAAGAAGCATCCTCTTCTTTACCCTTGAAGTCTAGTGTAAAACGTGCGACTTGTATTCGGGTAAATACAGTAGGTCAACACGGACTCACTGAGCCACGGACGAAGGGTTTGCACCAGGGAGTAGTAAAATGCCGGTATTTTACTACTCCCTGGTTTACACACTAGCGTGCAGATCAAAACGAGTATGAAACGAACACTAGAATGACTGGCTGTCTTGAGATAGCAATCATCTTAGCTACCGCACCATACCTCAAACACACACTCGGACAGCGTAGGGACACCAACTGCCAACAAAGACAGGTTTTCTGCACAAAGAGCGGTGGTTTCCACTTTCCAGGGTCGTGTTACAATACGGCACACACATGTACACACATACCCCCCCCCCCCCCCCCCCCTCATACACACATGCACACTGCACGGACACAATCAAAGCCAGATCACAACTTCCCATGCATGCACACACACACACACACACACACACACACACACACACACACACACACACACACACACACACACACACACACTTGTTGCTCACTGCCAAAACTGGTCACGTGGGTCTCCCCTGGGAGAGGGGAGAGAGACTCAAAAGGAATCTTGGAAAAATGACTCAATTGGCTATTGAATCCCCCAACGGCCGACACCCCCTGAAATCCTCAAAACTCTGGGTGGACTTGAAAATGATCCCACTTATGGGCTCACCACACCTCAGTAAGTGGGTGAGGACAAGGTGCAGATAAAGGATTGACGGCATCAGGGTATCCGTCCTGGGATCCAACTGCAGTTACCCCAGCCCCCAGTGAAGGTAATACTTGCTGCTAGTGTGGGTGGCTAATCAGAGTGAATCCGATATAAGCTTCACTGGCACCATAGACTACACAAGAGTTAATCTAGCCAGAAGCAGTCCATGGTTAAGGAGGCTCCAACCTTCTGCACTGCGCAGCCAAACTCGACCTCAATTTTTTGCGGCCGAAAGTCTTTTTTTTGTAAGAAGCGCGAAATGCTGGGAAAACCCCAACTCAAAACAATAATTTGAAGTGCTCATCGTCTGAAGCTTGTTTTTGTTTCGACCACTTCAAGCTCGCCTTTTGGCTTCCCGTCTGGTGTCAGTGTCTTTTCTTGGCCAATGGGCCAGTGGTGGGCAACGGAGTGATGGCGACCTATCGTGGCAAGTTCGTGAGGAAAAAATCCGCTTCGCGGCTGAATTTCTTTTCAGCGAATTTCGCTCGAGGCAAGACTGTGGCCAAGAAGAACCGAGGGAAGCGGCTCAGTGCACAGCCTGCAGCCAGTGCTAGTGCCACTGTAACTTCAAGTGTTGCAGCCAGTGCTGCCGCCAGTGCTGGTCCCAGCACTACATCGAGAGAGCCTGAAGTGGGTGCACAGAAACCAAGCGGATCCACTTCTGATTCTCGAGTGCAATATGAATGTTGTTGGGTTCGCGGACTCGCTCCTGGCGTTCAGGGCAGCCTATCCAGGTCAGCTTACTTTTCTACTTTATGTGTAAACATTCTGGGTGTAGCGAGTACCTTTTCAAGTGTGTTGCTTGATTGGTGATCTTGAAGTGTGTGGCTTATTGGCTGCTACTGCTGTACACTCTCTGCCCTGATTTGCTTTAGGTCAAGCCAACTACCGACAGGAGACGCTTGCATCCTCCTTGCTCCAGCTGAGCTATCCTGCCCACGATGCGGAGGGGGATGTCATCGCTCTTAGTCAGCTTTTGACAAAGCTGACCAAGACCCAGCTGTTAGCAACAGCAGCAACAACAGCATCTACGCAGAAGATGATCGAGGAGGACAAGGCCAGCAAGACCAGAGCCATGGAAATCGGGCAGGCTGTCCCCAAAACAGCCCTGACTGACTCCATGGTTCGGAAAATTGCACAGTCTGGCCTGTCTCTTGCTGATATTCGACTGGCACATTCGCGGAATGGCATCAAGGAATTATTTGGAGAGAAGGACTGTGCTGGGAAAGCCAGGGTAACAAGGACGACCTCAGTCATCAAGAAGCTGGTGTCTTGGCTTGGTGCAGCACCATCCCAACCATCCACACCATGTCAACCATCTCCAGCAGTTTCCAGTCAGCGTTCTCCGGTCACATTGGCCAAGTATCAGCGGCGGAAGGCCGAGGGATACGATCTCCCTGACCCTGACTACCTGGCATGGCTGGCGGAGAGTGCTCCATGGGTGGTGACACTGGTTACCAACATACTTCTCAGTACCTCATATGACATTTTATCACTCTTCTATTCGACCTCCACTAATTCTCGTGATCCTTGACTGGTCCTACATGTATATTAGACATATCGCCGTAATATCGACCGCTTGTATCGACCACTTACAGTCCATTTCAAAACTATAGACGCGTACCTAGGCAAAAACCGTTATGCCAGCATCTATACCACATAAAATCTGTGATCACTTTGTGCATAAATTTTCCAAATTGGGCATCTGTTATCCAATCGTTTAGAAACTATATGAGAGCAATTGTGGAGCGGACCTGAGCAATATTCCGACAACTATTCTCAAAAAGCTCCAGCCAAATTTGAAATATTTCAAAAACCCTACGCATCTATAGTTTTGAAACGGACTGTAGGCATTGTGTTAAAAGAAAGAAGACAAAGGAAGAGAACAAGCAGGATTCAAACCCACAACAGTATGAATCTCAAGCAACCCCTTATACCACCCAGCCACCGTGCTGCAGATGCTGAACCCTGTTGTTCTTACAGTCTTGTACCCAAAATAGGCAACATCCTATGTACACTATAGTAGTACAAATGCTATACAGTCAACTTCGCTAATAACGACTGCGGATATAACGACAATTCGCGAATAACGACAGAATTTCCATGCCCAGAGCAAAGTCCCATCCCACTGTAATACATAACGATGAGACTTCGGGTATAACGACACTTCGCGAATAAGGACACCTTTTTGATGCCCCGCCGAGTGTCGTTATAAGCGAAGTTGACTGTACTAAAAAGGTTAAAATAGCTCCTAACGGTTCAAATTTTGGGGTTATGGCAAAGGAATCGTGATAAATAGGATATTGACCTCGACTTCGGTCTATATGGGAAATATAGGCCTCGTAAAAGACCCTGGCGGACCTCGGTCTTTTACTCGGCCTATATTTCCCATATAGACCTCGTCTTGGTCAATATCCTATACATATTACATAAAAAGGATGTATACCATCAGAAATGCGTGAAGTATGTGCACATATGTGAAAAAGCAGATACCAGCAAATGTACAGAATCCGTTCATTTTTGGGTATATTTTTGTTTGTGGGGGTCTAAAAAAACTCTAAAATGCACGGTAACACCCCTAAAATTGTTTATTTTCAGCTTCCTTGAAGTATGAGGATCCCAGAACAGGAATAAAAACAGGGTGTCTATGAAGAATAAACGGAGCTGTACACAATTGTTTACAGCATAGTGGGGCGTATTCGCAATGTTTCGTTTTTGAATAAAATTAATTATTTCTCTGCATGATGAAGAAATAGGCAAGCCCACTTGCCTAAATGCCTTCCTAGGGAGCAAGTTGTGACTTCTAAGTGAAAAATACAATTAGAGAGCAGTACCTTTGAAAAATACCCCCAAAACATGCAATTTCTGCCCGAAACCGATAAATATACCGACCCCTAAATAAACGCCCAAAAAAGCCTTATCATGCCGGTGACCTCACCTAAAAATTATAAAAATAGGTTCTAGCAAGAGTACATAACCTCAAGAGTGTGCAACTGCCTGCACAACCTCTATGCTGTGCTGCGACGGCAGAACTTCACATCACGTGACATGGTTCAAAAGGTTATGCTGGCAAACAGTGCAAAGTGACCACAAGAGAGTTGTACCCAGAGCTGGGCTGCGTACAACCCAGTATCTATCATGCACAGAGTGCACGGGTTCATCACGTGATGTGAAGTTCTGCCGTCGCAGACCCCATTGCTGGAGTTGCACACTCTTGGGGTTATGTACTCTTGGTTCTAGGGATACTAGGGAGCACAACCATCTAAAAAAAGAGGGTGTTAAAGAAGAAAAAATTTCACCCCCAAAGGGTTGGAGCCTCCTTAACAGGTATGTATACTTGTACTTGGTCCGGCTCATCGCAATTGTCGCTTATCTATCGCCACTAAGAACAGGAGTTTTTTTACCGCTCTGTGAAATTTCCAATAGGCATAGTAAGGAAGCATGATACATGAATACTGTCCGCCACAAGAAAAACATTTCAGCAATGAAATCAGGTGAAGCGAGTCGAAGAAGGGAAGCAAGGTACTCAAAATGCACGAAATAAATCAGCGAAGGAGCGCGTTCTTGCACTCACACTCTTACAGGTCCAGATTTCATTCACCTCTGCATCACTCGAGCTGCCGCGTCGTTACATGAGCTGACATTTGCGGGTGTCTAGCTGCTGGCGTAGACTGGTAGAGTATCTCTTGCTTTCTCAACCTGTCGTATGGCAGCAATGGGAAAGGAACAGTTGTGGCTGTCACTTCGGTGCTTGAAGGAACCATGGCCAGTGTGACCTGTGTGTCGCCACAGTGTGTTTCAACAGAGCCTTCTATTCTATTCGAATGAGACATACAGGCCTCTCCAGACAGCTGTCATACGCTCCGCTGGATACGCTGATGGCTCTTGTAATGCTGCTGCTAGGTCCACCGAGCGAAGGAACAACCAACACCTCGCCGGGCGCTTTGCATCAAAAACACCTTTCTTCTTCAGCATGACGCTCATATGTACTCGACTCCTCTGCCGTGCACGCGTGCCTGTCACGCTCTCCAGGCTGTCAGCTGCCCCTACCACAGTTCCGGTCTTCGGGTCGCTGTGCTTGGCTTTTGGCAACACAGACAGTGAATGGTCAGATTCCCACTTCCCAAAAAAGTCGAACACATCGCGATTCAAAGCGCTAGTCGCGATCATTTTTCTTTGGTGCATCCTTTGATCTTGCCATCACAACCTCACAAGCAAAAGTAAGTTAGATATCGTCATTGGACTGGGTTTTACCTGTCAAAAAGTGTGTGGGAGATAAGCGAGAATTGCGATGAGCCGGGTCAAGTATACTATGTATACACACGCACACACATACACACACACACACACACACACACACAGCGCGCAGGCTAATCTGTACACGGCGGCTGTTCATAGCACTACATACCTCATGCCCAGGAGCTGCTGAGGTGGTGCTATGATGCCAGTCTACAGTCAAGCACAGGACAATCAACATCCACTATTCCACTATTACCGTATTTTCCGCAGTACAAGCCGCACATTAAACACCAGTAAGTCGGTGCGGCATATAATACAATGGTCAAATTAACGGTGATAAACAGGGTGGATGTGTGTATTTCGTCACAAAAATCTGGGTGTGCATGTGGCTTATACTCCGGAAAATATGGTACCTTCAATCCGACGACAAAAGCTCAGCCGAACTCACACAAACTCACCAGTAAAATTCTTGCAACAGGTCAGTGAAAGTAGCAATTGACAGATTAAATTGCACACTGCAGCTGCAACACTACCACTGTACTCACGCGCATGAGTTCCGCCAAGCAAGACTGGTAGATGCGGTATATGGCCGGCGGTGTCGGCAGCCCAATGTACTGCTTGATATCAGCTCTGTCAGACAAAACAATCGACAGGAGTGTTATCAGAGCCCAATGTACTGCTTGATATCGATATCAGCTCTGTCAGACAAAACAGTCGACAGGAGTGCTATCACAGTATCAGAGCCCAATGTACTGCTTGATATCAGCTCTGTCAGACAAAACAATCGACAGGAGTGTTATCAGAGCCCAATGTACTGCTTGATATCGATATCAGCTCTGTCAGACAAAACAGTCGACAGGAGTGCTATCACAGTATCAGAGCCCAATGTACTGCTTGATATCAGCTCTGTCAGACAAAACAATCGACAGGAGTGTTATCAGAGCACAATGTACTGCTTGATATCAGCTCTGTCAGACAAAACAATCGACAGGAGTGTTATCAGAGCACAATGTACTGCTTGATATCAGCTCTGTCAGACAAAACAGTCGACAGGAGTGTTATCAGAGCCCAATGTACTGCTTGATATCAGCTCTGCCAGACAAAACAATCGACAGGAGTGTTATCAGAGCCCAATGTACTGCTTGATATCGATATCAGCTCTGTCAGACAAAACAGTCGACAGGAGTGCTATCACAGTATCAGAGCCCAATGTACTGCTTGATATCAGCTCTGTCAGACAAAACAATCGACAGGAGTGTTATCAGAGCACAATGTACTGCTTGATATCAGCCCTGTCAGACAAAACAAGCGACAGGAGTGTTATCAGAGCCCAATGTACAGCTTGCCCTTGGTATTGTTCTTGCCTTTGTGTACAGTCTACTTGCGATAAGTCACGCACTTTTTAAGTCGCTCACGTTTGCAAATATGGACGGCGTATACTATACTTTGTATACGTATACAGTATATGGAAGTCACGCACTCGCCATAAGTCTATTTATTGTCCTGGGTTGCACTCAGGCGCGTTGCGCCGTAGCGCAAATTTCGCAAACAAAGCAACTAGAGTTTGCCGTACCATGTCCGCGAAACGCCCAAAAACAGGCTGAGCGTCGCGTCGTGAGCACAAGAGTGCATTACAGCATTGTGTGCAAATGCGCACGTGGCGCAGCGTAGTGTGAAACAGGGAGCCGGAGTAGCATGTAAATAGTAAATACCGGTGTTTTACTGCTCCCTGGTGTGAAGTGACTACACTGTGCGATTGTTGTTCTAACTTGCTGCTCCCTGCCATTCGAGGAAAAGCAGCATGTTTGTTTGGAAGTCCAGATGTCCCAGCAAAACGTTTGCAAGACGCAGCCGATAGAAGCGGTGTATGTCAAGATCAAAGGAGAATGATGTATAGACTGCTGAATCAGACTCGCTGAATTCTCTGTCGTGCAGTTTACCGCAAAAATTCCAAATAAAATGAGCTGGCTTCAGTAGCCACCACTCTCCCTAACACGAATGGCCCCTGCAACCAGCGTTAACTACTAGTTACCCCACACCTTCACCTAGCAAAGACGACTAATGTATTGCTGCCCATAACTTTTTTCGACATGGGTTTTTAAGTGTAAAAAAACAAGCTAAAAAATAAAAATAAAATAAGGCACCCATTTTGATAGTCCAGGGGATGGCCAACGCCTGGTAAAAAGAATAAACAGAGAAAAAAATTGCTGCCCATAACTCATTACAGTACTGTTGGGCCAGGCTAGAATTTCACCAATTCTTAAGAACGGTGTAGGCTGGATTTTCCGCAGATAAGAACGGAGAGTGTACTGTACACTATAAAGATTAGTAGAATGTACACTCAGACGTATAGCTCTTCATAAATGTACATGTACGACTGTACCATCGAATAAGAATGAAACTGCTGTGTTGGCTAAAAATAAGAACGGGCTAGGCTAGAACTCTGACCCCCCAGTTCTTCGGCGCCCGACAGTGCTGTAGGGTCATACCAAGGATACGTCCACTCACCGATCCACAAAGGCAAGATCTATTGCACCCGTCATGTTCGACGTTGTTAATATGATCACGTTACTGTGCCTGAAAAAAATGAAACACACGTGTTCAAGCACGCATATACACATACATGTATGCGCACACGCACATGCACACACACACACACACACACACACACACACACACACACACACACACACACACACACACACACACTTGTACTTGCTCTCTGCCAGAAACTGGTCACGCGAGTCTCCCCGGGAGAGGGGAGAGAGATTCAACAGGAATGTTGCAAAGATGACGCAATTGCCCATTGAACCACCCAACAGGCGACACCCCCGCAAATCACTAAACTCTTGGTTGACCTGGAAATGAACCCACTTATGGGCTCACCACACTGCAGTAAGTAGGCACACCAGTACCATAGACAGCATCAACATAAACCTTTCTCTGTAAACTGCAACGCAGCCACGCACGCATGATTCACTCTTCCCTTCAAGTCCAAAAACGGTCTCTTTACTGTGAATTTCTTTAAATTTCACCAAATACTCTTACTTGTATCAAATTGCACCAGTGGGAACATACCTCTTGATGCGGTCAATCTGAGTGAGGAGAGCGTTTACTACTCGAATAGAATCCGATGGTTCGCTGCCGGACATTGCAGCTTTGCGCGCCATTGTGAGACTTTCCACCTAATTGCAAGCACGCACAGACACACATATACACACACTGAAATAGTAAAGAGTGTGTGCGTGTGTGTGTTGGGGCGGGGGTCCGCTTCACAAGCAGTGCTGGAAGCACGTGGCAAGTAGGTAACACACCCAACATATGTACGGTTGAGTGGGTATGTGATGTAAACAGCAATAGTCATAGAACACACCCCATAGGCGTAGAAATTCACACTTCTGCGTTTCCACTAGCAAATGTGCATGTACGGCAGTGCAATGTGCTGTCCTACCTCGTCGATAAGAACGCAGACCAGTGCATCGGGATCGTCAATCAACTCCTGTATCTTATCAAACATCTTCTGCACCAGCTTGCCACTCTATAACACACACACACACACACACACACACACATGGACACACACGCACGGGCACACACACAAACAAGCGTACACACACACACACATTCCGGCCAGCAGACACAGAAATAACAGAAGTTCAGTCGTGCATGTGTGTGTTGCATGAGATTAGCAGCTTTGCACCCGAGCCAGCTGCTGTAATCCACAGAACCCATTGGTTGCAAGACGCAGCACCCCCTCCCCCTTCTTTTGCATGGCACCCCTAGTATGGAATACGGGCTATTGAGCAGGTGATGTACTTGTACTAGTGCTGAAACGATTATATCGATTACTCGTTACTTACTCGATAAGAAATAGATCGAACGGTTATTTCAATTTTATCGGCTAAACGAGTAGAATGGTACTTACGCTTGGTACGGGATTTCCCCCCTTTTGGGGGGTTGCACAAAGCGGGCATGCACCGAAAGTGTTGCGAGGACGACACGAATATGTACATGACTGTACACTTGCAACATCGATGAACGTGTAAAAGACAGTACAAGCGCAATCTGAGAAACATCGACGCGATCACCGTCGCCGTCTTTTCAGCTGACTACTTTTCTTACATACAGCATGCAGGACGGGCAGGCTCAGTATGTGTCTATACTAGCTGCAGGTGGTGGAGTTCCCTCCACGAGCGAGTAGTCTTGAGCTAAACTAAAGACAGTAAAGTGGTCTTCAGTTTCGTGTTTTCCGTTCTGTCGACGGTTCCCGAACCAGTTTGCTCGACGACGAGCTAGGCCTGGCGTCTAGGCCTATTTTGAGCAGAGACAGGGAAAGCAACTAGTTACTTGTTGGCGCGCCTCAAGTGAGCTCATCTGTCGAAATCCACCGATCTGCTCCCCTGGCAGGCTTCTCTGACTTCATCGCCGGAGTCAGATCTTGGGTTGCAACCAGTGCGTCGCCTCTCTCTTGTCTGTATTCGCCTGGTCAGTCCGAACAGCTGACGGATTTTTTGCGGGATCATCGGATCTATGCACCCGCTGTCCGTCGTTGGCGTTTTTATTTCTATGTTTCTCGTCACCCGCGTGCATACGATTCAGGAGTCTAGAAGAAAAAAAGAAAGAAAAAACTGTGCTGCACTGACTGTGCATGTCGGGACCAGCACACTCATGCACATGTACATAATGTGACCTGGACTGCGCGACACATGATGCGAGGTCGGCATTTTTTGTGCGCAATCTAGCTGCACATGCACAGATTGTGACAGAAGCTCCTACCACATACTAGTTGCTAACTATGGATGCTATTTTGCATGGTGTATTGGTGGATTTTAGTGTGAACAAAGGTCTAATAAACTTTTATTTTATTTTTCGGTCATTTCTTATTTTTTTCCACCTCTCGCATACGTTTTTAGATTTTCAGGTGACGAGAAACATAGAAATAAAAACGTGTGGCCTAAGCGATGCTGTACATATACGTTGTTCGTATGAGAGCTGAGCCGTGCGTCTGTGTCTTACCTCGGAGAACCACTTTGAAAACAGACCATGGCTATTGATCTCAACAAGCTGCCCGTACGTATATCTGTGATCACAGCCGGTGAACACACACCGACACACATACACACACATTCACCCAGACACACACATTCACCCAGACACACACACACACGGATATGCACACACACAGACAGACAGACAGTTCGGCAAAAGCTTGATATCCAAACGATGACGCACCAGCACAGGTCCAGCCAAGGGATTCATAAAATGCATACAGACAGACAGAAAGACAGACACACGGACAGACAGAAAGACATACACATGTTGTGATCTCGAACTCGTCAGTCACTGAACTGATTTTATTGTAAAGAAGACACGAACTTAAGAGTGTGAAGAAGAGTATAGCGAGATAGAGAGCGGTAGAAGGAGAGCCACTGGACAGCTGGATAGTGTATCAATAAGCGCACGAGGGGAAGGCTAGACAGTATGTCTCTAGACAACAATAGGTATTGTACGAAAAGCCAGTCAATAGCACTAAGGAGTGAAGTCAACCACAACACAGACAATAGCTTCAGACAATCATGACAGGCATGATACGGATGATATAACATCTCCCCTTTCAAGAGTGAAACTGGCAAGCAAAGAGGCCAAATAGAAATGGAGTATTTGATACTAGAGTCGGCAGAGAGAGAGAGAGCGCAACCATGCGTTCTGTGGAAGGAGAGTCAGCACAAAGAGTAAGATGCAGAGATCACAGTGCGACTCTACGAGTACAGAATACAGAATACAAGTCATGTAGAAAGAACATGGAGTTGCATGGAGAGTCCATGTCAGCATCGCACACACGAACAGCATGACTGTTTGGTGCTGTGGTGGTACTTACAGTAACACCACCCACGGATTTCTGACTTGTGTCACGTTGGCGCTGTTGCACGTTGACACACGCGGAAGTGACCAAGTAACAAACGGTTCGTTTCTTGCGAGTCTTTGGCTGTAGCTGGGCAATCACGCCGAGGGTGAGCTGCACCACCACAGACTCGATGGATCGTTACTACACTGAGGAAACGGTGTCGGAGGTCGAGCAGTACGACGTGTTGTCTGAGGTTTCCGCCGCGTTTGCGAGGGGAGGTGAACCCGGGAGAGACTTGCTGAGCGCCATCTCTGTCCTCTCCGTTCGCAGGTAAGTTTCGGCCTGCTCGACAGTTGTGGTAGCGGTCTGAGGCGCTTGACGGAGGAGGAAGACTTGGGCATCGGCCGGGAGGGCCACGATCAGTTGTTCTCGAACGAGGAGGTCATCGACGTCGTCCGAGGACTATGCAGGAGCTGCAATGAGACTTACACGAGGAGCTGCGACCGGTAGGAACGCGGAGGCAGGGAGGCTGCTTAGAGGCAGACGGACGGATTCTGCTTACAAGTTATAGGCAGGCGGACGGATTCTGCTTAGAGGCAGACGGACGGTTTCTGCAATGAGCCAGACGGACGGTTTCTGCAATGAGGCAGACGAACGGTTTCTGCAATGAGGCAGACGGACGTTTCTGCAATGAGGCAGACGGACGGTTTCTGCAGTGAGCCAGAATTGCTAGAGAGAGAGCCTGAGTGATAGGGCTAAAACGAGTAAAGAGGAGTACAGTTTGAGGACTACATTGCAAGCAACTCGGCTGGATTCGTAATCAAGCCACTTCTGACACCCTGTTGTGATCTCGAACTCGTCAGTCACTGAACTGATTTTATTGTAAAGAAGACACGAACTTATAGAGTGTGAAGAAGAGTATAGCGAGATAGAGAGCGGTAGAAGGAGAGCCACTGGACAGCTGGATAGTGTATCAATAAGCGCACGAGGGGAAGGCTAGACAGTATGTCTCTAGACAACAATAGGTATTGTACGAAAAGCCAGTCAATAGCACTAAGGAGTGAAGTCAACCACAACACAGACAATAGCTTCAGACAATCATGACAGGCATGATACGGATGATATAACAACACAAAGACAGACAGAAAGATAGACAGAAAGACATACACCGGCTAGTTCAGAGGTCAATGGCAAGACGTCAACACCGGCTCATTTAGCCGAGAGTTGGGACAAGCGTCACATCAACACTGCATTGTGCTGAGAACTGGCATAATCAGTAGTTGAGTGCAGGGTTAGGACGGACAGTCAGTTTCAGCCCCCACCCCTTACAAAATACTAGTAATGACATTGTACCAGCACTCCCACTCCATGACGACCGACAACAAAAACAACGGCAACGACAACAACAACAGCAGCAGCAGCAGCAACAACAACTAGGCAGAGAAAATCCTGACCTTTTAGAGAAGCGAATGCAAAGCTTTTGTGCGAGTGCTTTGCAGAGAGAGGTTTTTCCCGTGCCAGGCGGTCCTAGATAGCAAGCACAGAGAAGGTGCAGAACCATGGCACGTGAACCTTGAAGATCTAAACAATGATACCGGCATGCGAGCCATGAACATCTTGCAAAAAACGAAGCCAGGAAAAATGATGCACCTATGAGGCTGTCTGACATGCATTAGAAACGTTCCCAAACAAGTTGCACCAAGGGAACAGTAAGCCCAAACAGCCATCCTTTTCTCTAACAGGGCCGCCAGAACCGGTCCGGTTGCTCAGGTTATTGCCGGACCAACATTTTAGACACCAACACATGTTTCCTACTGTGGAGGTCATGTGACGATGTGTACCCGCCATATCATACACAAAGTATGAAATGCACTGAAACTACCGGACCAATCAAAAACTGCTTCCGGCGGTCCTGGCTAATGATAGTTCTTTCAGCTGGTTCAGCACTCCCTGCTCAATGCCTTCTTTTCTTGGAAGCCTGCATACTTAGCCTGCATACTTGACTATCCTTATTGTTGCTGTTGCTGCTGCTGCTGTTGTTGCTGTTGTTGTTGTTGCTGCTGTTGTTGTTGTTGTTCTTCTTCTTCTATGCATCTCCCCCCCCCCCCCGCCCTTATATCCCTATTAAATTCACGATGGAGAAAAAGAACACAACTACTAGCACTGAACCATACCATGAAGCAGGATGACGCGATTCCACGAGACCACATTGCAATCCACATTGCTGCAAGAACACCGAGGGCCAGGCAAGCAGGCACACACGTAGGGTAACTGGTGCCAGCAAGATGCAGACACAGTGAATGTACATGTATATTGAAACCGGTGTTCAACGACCATCCCAAGCTGCTCAGAGAGCGCAGTCTTTAAAGCTAGGTGGTCTGTCGACACAGGTTCTCATGTATGTGGAGACATGGTCTTGATCCAGAGATGACCGGTCTTACAAGACAGGTGGTCTTTCAAAGTTTCAATGCAGGCTCTAATGTATGTAGCAACATGGTCTGGGTCCTGGAATGACTGGTCTCATAAGACAGGCGGTCTTTCAATACAAGTTCTAACGTATGTGGAGACATGGTCTGGGTCCTGAGATGACCGGTCTTACAAGACAAGTGATCTTTCAATATAGGCTCTAAGGTAGTGTAGCGACATGGTCTGGATCCTGAAATGACCTGTCTTATAAGACAGGTGGCCTTTCAACACAGGTTCTAATAATGTACTGTAGAACGGCTAATTATTATAGCGGGTAAATTTTTTAGCGTTTTCTGAATCTGGACCAATTCGCGATGAAATATTTTAGCGATCCGAGTTCCAGACTTTAAAAAGAGGGATGTTGTAGTACTGTACTGTACATGCAAATTCTAGATTGGCGTGGCAAAACTTAAGCGAAAACACTCCTTTCGCTAAAGTCGCTAAAATATCAACGTCACTAAAATTAGCCGTTTTACAGTATTTAGCAACGTGATCCGGGTCCTGAAATGACCGGTCTCGGGAGAAAGATGGCCTTTCAACACAGATCGAAAAGTGCGTTGAAGCAGGGCCACACACAGCAGATGAGAGGCTGTTTCCACGGTGACTTTAAGTTTCACACACTCTTATCTTTCATGTAGAAATCTCCATATGGCTGAGCTACCATGCACAGACAGGTCCCCTGCGCCTGGTGAAATCCTAGACTATTCGTTCTTCGGCGCCTAGCAGTACTGATAGGGCATGTGGAGTTCCCTGCAACAGAGTGCCGAGTCACATTAAAGTGCAGTACATGTACAGAACGCCAGCAAATTAAGTGAGCTCCCATCAAGGAGGACATACTGGTCGGAGAAGAGCAGCGTTGTTGTAGCGTACTGCAACAGCTGCATGAGGAAAACAGGTCCAAAGGCGAGCACACACGCACGCACACACGCACGCACGCACACACACACACACACACACACACAGCAACAACAACAACAACAACAACAATAACACACACACACACAAACTAGCAACAACAAGAATCGGTCTCTAAAAGACAGATAGCCTCTTATAATAGTCTTGTTGCAGTGGTTGCTAACAATAAAACCATACTGAAGATGTTGGCCGAGGAGCCAAGAGAAAATGACAAGCAGCACACAAATCAAGAACTTCCTTCTCCTAACCTTTTCCTTGACGTTGACATCGTAAATGAGGTTCTCCCACAGTCCTTGGAACTCAGCTGCTCGTGTTCACACACACACACACACACACACACACACACACACACACACACACATACACACACGCGCACACACACACACACACACACACACACGCACACACACACACACACACACATCAACAGACACAAACACACACAAACACACACATGTACCCACAACAGCACAGACACGCAGGCAGGCAGACAGGTTATATAGACACATGCGGGGTCGCATACTTCACAACACAGTCTCCTGTCAGGAACATGTCCTGGTGATACTTGCAGTACAAGAAGGATCCTGGGTATCATTTTACAGTCATCTGACCTCGGATATTCAGTAACGTTACCTTGGCTATAAATTTTTTTTTAACCCCAGATGTTTACGTCCCTTGGAGGTACTTGTACATTGTAGTGATATAATTATAATATTATTGGTAGTGAACTACTGTAAAAGCCATGTTATAACGAAGTGCTAATTCTAGTTAACGAGGAGAAATCTGTCGTTAAATAGAAATCGTTGTACAGAATCGATACATATACAGTTGCTATTGAGCGTTGAGAATGAGTGAGAATCGTTACCTTTGGTACACGTAAACTGGTCAATTTTAGGAAATCGTTATATATGCGCCTCGTTAGAAGAATGGCTTTTACAGTAAGTGAAGTGAGCTGCAACGCATTGGTCATCAAGACTACCAATCAGGCATGCCATGCTGTGTTCGGGTATGCCCTGCCGGCTATTTCAGAGTATAAACCGCACCCAGAGGTATATTTATAGTAAAGAAAAAGACCAAGGAACTACAAGTTACGCTATAATGTCCACTAACACCACCAGTTACTAAACAATCAGCTCATGCGATAACATTGCACGACATTGCATTGTAGTTCCTTGGTCCTTTTCTTTACTATAAATTAATCCTTGGCTCTCCCCCCGAGTCTATCCAGATGTCTATGTCACGCAACAGACATCTAAACAACAACAAAAATGGTACAGTATTTGGGTATGCAATGCTATATAAAGAAGTAATTCGGCATGCCCAGCTGCACTAGGGTTTGCAATGCTGTATGCTTACTGGATGGCAGTAGCCAGTGACCGGCGGCAGAAATCTCTTCTTCCTGGTCGTCGATCGTCTCCGCCGCCGGTCCGTCTTCGTCCTGGTGCAGCTGAAACACGTGGATGTCGAGCTGAGCTTGCGCCAAGCACACGGTGCTGCGACTACTACTACTGCCGCTAGCGCCGCCACTCAGCGTAAGATCAGTGTCGCATATGGACACCGACTGGACGTGGCGCGCGAGGAAGTCGTCGGGGAACTCGGTGAGAAGAACGTCGCCGAATATCGTCTTGTTGCTGTCCTGCAAGAACAGACGCACGCGGTCCTCCACTGCCGACGAACGTGCCGTGCTGCACCAGGATTACAAGCATGACAAGATTGAGAACAAACAAAAGAAGAACTACTAGCAACAGCATGAATAACAAAACGAACAAGAACAGCAACAACAGCAACAAGAGCAAGAACAACAACAACAACAACACCATTATGGTTTGCGTGGTGTAGCCAAGGACTGTTTGTGTCGCGGAGTGGACGGTGATTATCAGACGCTGTCCGAAAATTCACCCTCCATCCGGAAGTCGATCAGAAAAAGAACCTTTGTGAATTTATAGACAGAAACCCAGTGTTTCCACCCGAATTCCTCATTTCAAATCCAAAGGTTTCACTGTATGCGCAATGTATGTGCAACAGATATGCATGTACATGTGCCGTAAAGTCTTGTATAAAAGCTGGACTGAATATAAGCCGTCCTCGAATAGAAGCCGCACTTTTGGAAACATCAAATCGCACACAAGCCGCCCTTGTATTGCAGCTGCGGCTTCAAATTGTGACACTACGCTCACTTCTAGGCCTAGTTCAGTAGATCGTACAGGCTACACTACAGCCATTGTCGCGTGTACAAGGTATTCATTTTATTGGGCGTTTAACGCACTCTCCACATACAGGCATGCAACCGGCTTAGAACACATTGTTTTCTGGTTGGCATATCAGGGATATTGGGCGGAGCAGCTGGCGTACATGAGAAAGACAGGTCGGCCTGCTCTGCGCAGGAGCTGTGACCCGGAGCACACATAGTGCGAGAGAGAGAGAGAGAGAGAGAGAGAGATAGAGAGAGAGAGAGAGAGAGAGAGAGAGACAGACAGAGACAGACAGGTCAGCCTGCTCTGGGCAGGAGCTGTGACCTGGAGCACACAGAGTGTGAACGAGAGACGGTCGGCGTGCCGTGGGCAAGAGCTGCGACCGCTAGTGATTGAAATGAGCCAGCTACGGAGATAGACTGCCCTCACCCGATACAAGTATATTGACAAAAGTTGTACTGACACTGTGATTGAGGAAAATATGGTGACGGTGACGGAGAGATAGTGATCCCCAGTCGAATGGGGTTGGGAGGGAAGGGGAAATTGACAACTGACGGACAAACCAGTGAACAGTCAAGTCGTCGGAAAACAGAAATGACAAAGGAGTTTTCTGCAAAGCAAGATTTGGAAAGCACGCGTGGGAGAGTGGCGCGCATGATGCGCATGTATAGCAATGATATCATAATCAGAGGATGCATGATCATCAGACTAAGTATGAGTGGCAGATGTTCCATGTTCGTTAACAGGGCTTAGCACACACGCTAAACCACCAATGGAAAAGGCGTACGATTTTGAGTGAAGTTTTTTTCGCGAAATTTACATCAAATTTGGCGTAAACTCCAAATTTCGACGTGGGCTGCAGGTCACTCGCGCTATTTTTCAAAGCGCGAGCCAAATAACGCCAGCTGAACTTTCGTATCATGTCAGAAATAACATGCATCTGAACCTCTCTATTGACGATAGATCACGTGCGGAGTTAGCTTCAAACCCAAATTACAGCTGCATGCTACCAAGAGTACATGTTGTGGTTATGTACTCTTGGTGTTACATATTGTACATGTAAACATGATGTTATGGCATCTACAACGTGTACATCGTAAGCATTCAATATTTTTTGTTTTTGTTCTTGTTGTTACTAGTATCAGTAGATCTGGTAATCATTCAAATACCTGTTTGAAGACTGGCACACTTCCACTTGCAAACAGCACAGCCGGCTTTCAGAGCAGTCCATGACTGGGCAAAGAGATTCTACAAAACTGCTTCAAGTGGCCTGGTAAACTGGTAACAGGGACAACCAGAGGGGAGAATTCGATTCACGCAAGCACATGCATACTGATGCTTCCAATCCTACTGCTTTGGCCTCACTGCCACTACTAGTACCAAGAGTAGATAAACATCTACTCTTGCTAGTACCTTGCGTGCAACGAGTCGACAGCGAAACAAATGTATCTCCGACTCCAGTAAAATGCCAACTATTTCGTTCTTGGCGACAGGAATCAGGATCATGAACTCGCATGTATCCACAAATCGTCGTAGGATATAATTCGAAAGCCGACAGTGAAAAATAATTGAAAAACCCGCCATTCGAATTTCGATCACAAAAAATACGTACATACAGTCAGGTCAATGAGGTCAGATCATGCACCCGCGAGATCATGCCGCATGGCATGATGCCGATGGGCCCGCGCTCGGTACGAGTCCGACCGACCTGGGCGCGGGACCTCCCCCGGCCCCGCGGGTACTGTCTGTACCCGTACCCAGCCAACAAATTTACAAAGCCATCCGCGACCCGGGTACCCCGGGTACGGGTACATACCGGCCGGGTACGGGTACATGGATCCGACTGATATGATCGGGTCTGATCTGAGTGATCGGAAAGGGAAGCGAAGTGCTGCCTAGCACATGCATGCACTGCATGCACATGCATGCAGTGCATGCAGGAGCTATCGATATATCCAGTATCCTGCACAGACGCGTAGATCTACGTCAAAGAGTCCGACTTTCCCGACGACTCAAATCGACCGGGATCATCTGGTCGTGCTGATTGTGTTTGGTGTTTTCAAGGCCCAAGCCAACGAAAGCTGGACGATCATCTTGACTTGACTTGATAGGGCAAGGAGGAAGGTGGAAGGCTCTTCAGTTCTGCTTCAGTCTGCACTACTCTTGTCAGAGTGCCGGTACCACCTACCGGTACTGTAGTTTCAAGTAGGATTGTAGAATGAAGGGTGGTCGATTGCCGCCTGGTAACACCTTCAAATCTGCCGAAGTATGTTTTTTTAATTTTTTTTCTTCCACGCGACCGCACAAAGTACTCAACGGCTTGTGTTTTGGTTGCTGCAGCTCAACGTGTCATGGAACCGTTTCACGAAATCACTTTCTGTTGCTGTTGAGGACTACCTCACTGCCAAACGAGTAAGTGGATTTGCTCTTCCTGTCAATCAAAATTGTCATTTTGTGGCGGGGAAGTGGAACAGCTCAAGACGTACTTGAATACAAGTGGGACCGTCTCGGACTGCATGCACATGTACATGTACATGTTCTACAGTTTGCCTGCTTGTTGTCAATCTTGTCTATCAAATCCCAGTGCTAGGTGTTTGGTCTGTAGAGAGGCCTGGAGGATGATAACGGAGGAGTAGAATGTACTGGGGGAGACGTTGGTTCGGTTGTTTGTTTGTGTAAAAATTCAAAATTAATCCAGCACCCAACGGACAAATCGTACGTGCAGCAGGCGTTGAACTCTTGTCCTCTAGATCACGACTACGGTTGAGTCTGCATTTGCTTTTTGTCCAGTAGATCTACGTTCGATGTTATAACTGTGCTGAGCACGCGTAATCCATGTCGCGTCTTGTAACCACACTCCTCCTGGCCAGTCATGGTCATGCCACAGACACATGCAAACAGATCTAGCCAAGGTCACCATAATGGCCATGTCAGTGAAGCTTGCCACTCGAGTCACATTCGTGCACGCAGGAGCCTGGACTGACTGTCAGGTTTTCAGGAAGTAGCGGTGATAATCTTGCTAACACCTTGATACATGTGTGGCATGCTTGGAGGAAGCCCGTGGCCACCAGCTGTTTGTTTCTAGTGCCACACCTGTCAGGTTGAACATGCACGTTCTATCTCGTGATGTAAATAATTTAATTGTGCACTGTACCAGCACTGGTATGAGAGTGATGAGATAAACTGTGGCTTCATGAAGTTCATCTGAAGAGAGACATCCTGGTTCTCTGTAATTATATCCGCATGGCGCTCCCGGAGACGATATACAGTTTAGCATCACGGATTTCGGTTTGCGAACTGGAAGTGCGATCAATCGCACTTTTTCTCAGAAAACCAGTCAGAGCACGAATCACGGGTCCGTGTCATGAAGTTACTTTCTTGTACTATCTGCACATACATGTACATGTAGGTATGACTTGTCAACATCATCAAGAGTACACAGCCCCAAGAGTGTCTAACTGCCTGCACACCATCTATCCAGCTCTGCGACCGCAGAACTTCACATCACGTGACATGGTTCACGAAAGGCGACGCTGGCAAACAGTGCAAGGTGACCACAAGAGAGCTGAACCCAAAGCATCTATCAGACATAATTTGTACAATTTTGTCATGTGATGGGAAGTTCTGCCGTTGCAGACCCCATAGCTGGAGTTGCACGCTCTTGACACAGGGTTCTAGCCAGGTCACAATAGTGTGTGTGTGTGGGGGGGGGGGGGGGGCAGGGGAGACAGTACCCCCAAACCCATTTTCCAAAATTGTCTTTCCATGCAAAATGCACCGCACAGGGGGGGGGGGGGGGGGGGTTGAACCCCCGACTTCACTCCAGACAAGTGTGCCTTTATGAACCCTCTGTTACTGACTATCGACTGCATTTTCGTTGAATGGCATAAAAAACACAAAAATCGACAAATGAGTAGGGGCGACACTTTTTAACGGGAGGGCTCTCAGGGGGCGCTGCGCCCCCTACTCCACTTTGTCTAGAATCCTGCTTGATGTCATGCAAGCGAAATATATTTGCTAATCCTTACCGCAACGCGAATTTCGTCACTGAGTTCAACTTTCATCAGCAAATAAATAAACTCCCGAGTCAACGTGGGTTCACTCTGACCACAGCGACTTGCAGTCCGAGGAAGCTGAGACGCTCCATTCCTCCTTTATTCCCAATCGAACTCGCGCACTTCCACCGAAACTGGGTGACTGCGCCCTACTAGATGGCGATTTGTATGCAAAATGTCACTAAAAGTGCCAGTTCGTTCTTATAAAAAGCACGGATGACCGCGATTGGCCCATATATTGTAGTCTTTTAGACGCTGATTTGACTGGTTTTGGTCCGAGAATGCTGCGATGCAGCGTTCCTCCTTTATTCCCAATCGAACATGATTGAACAACCGGTCACGTGCTCCTGCGTGCCAAAGTCACCTGGTCACCGCGCCAGCAGGCGACAACTTTCACACCAAGGTTCAATTCGTTTGACTGGCATGCACCCCAAAAAGGTCAAACAGGCTGTAAGGCGTACCCTGCAGGCGCTAGGCTGGGCACGGTGACTGGTGTACGCAGAAGCACGTGACCGCTTGTTCAACCATGTTCGATTGGGAATAAAGGAGGAACGCTGCATCGCAGCATTCTCGGACCAAAACCAGTCGACTCAGCGTCCAAAAGACTACAACATATGTAGCGCTTTTAGTGACATTTTGCATACAAATCCCCATCTAGTATGGGGCGCAGTCACCCAGTTTCGGTGGAAGTGCGCGAGTTCGATTGGGAATAAAGGAGGAATGGAGCGTCTCAGCTTCCTCTAACTTCCCCTTTTACTGCGCACATCCGTTTTCCACAAAAAATATTCGGATAGGCGAGGGAACCGGGTAATCGAACACACATACTGTATGTATGCATGACATATGCTGTAAATCGGTTAGCAACGACTTTCTTCCGGATTGCGAGGGATCCGCATCAAAGAGGACCGGATAAGCGAGGTCTGACTGTACCAGAAGGGTCCAGTCACTACTAGCGTATGTGCCACCTTTAATACTGTGGAGGGAGACTACCCAAATGAGTATGCATTCGTACCGCGGCATCTGGATCTAAAGGACCAATCTACCCTAAAACGAAGCAGGGGTCCATCAATGGCCATCAGGGAGTCGTAGCATCACCCGGGGTCAGAATCCGGAAGGTTTTTGCTCTCCATTCAGTAGAGCCTACATGTTCGAGGTGTGCAGCCCTGCTGAAACGCGCCGTAGATTACATCTCTGGACCCGGCAGAACCACTGCCCCTAGCGGTGTGTGTGAAAAGAAACGGAGGACATATATCCATATCAAAGTGACCAGAGTGGCATTCCATCCGCTCGAAGAGGCAGGTGCATACATTGCACTTGAGGAATTAAATAATACAATCATGTACATCATCATCATCAGGGAGTAACTTAGTAAAAAAATTAAAAAAATTACGATTCCCTGATGTACATGCAGTAGCCCCACTTGAACATGCCCGGCTCTGACCCGGCTCTGACCCGGTTGCAAGAACTGCGCCAGGTACACGTGTACCCGGTTGGTTTGAAATCCTAGAGGCTAGAACAGACACTGTTAGTGGTGGTGTGCATATTGAGACAACGCCGGAGTGGAGAAGTTTCTGGGAAACCCAGCGGTTGACAAGTCTACACAAAAGGCTGAACATATTCCTGCTACGGAATGAAAGCAGAAAGTCCGTCGTGTGTTACATGAGTGGAGGAAAGCTGTTTTGCTACCTCTGTAATCATGGTAATCAGGTAGTTGACCAGTCGTAAAAGAGAGGGGCAGAGATGGAGAGAGACATCACAATGGCTTTTGTGCATGCGGACAATCCAGATAATATATTTTTCCGTAAGAAGTAGCGGGTGTCTCCACCCAACTACTTTCTACAGTGGAAGCTGCGAGATACCCTCAAAGTTAATTCTCACTATTTTTCCCATTGTCACTTTCCATTTGTGTGGCCGTATGTGCGTTCTGTTTGTTTCCAATGGTGCAGCTTGAGCTCTCCCACAATATCAGCACATGGCAGCAATGGATGTTTCACCTGCCGCTTCGATCACTACTGATCGCCTCACTGCCGTTCCTGACCTATCTCCTTTTCTTCGCCAACTACACAGTGCTGCGGCATTACTCGGGCCTGGATAGCATCATAGCCCCCAATGTGCACATACTGCCTAAGCTAGAACAGATGCTATGCTTTGGCTACCTGCCCCACCGGGTGTTGTCCTCGTTCGCCCATCCCCTGTTCGACGTCCTCGCCGCCATCCCGTACCTCATACATTTCCCGTTGCCCTTTCTCTACTTTTTCTGGCTGTGCATGCGACGGCAGCACCTGGTGCTGCAATACACCTGGTTGGCCGGATGGCTGAACCTCACCGCTGTCATTATCCAGTTTGTCTTCCCCACTGCTCCGCCATGGTTTGCGGACTCGGCCGTGTTCGACAACTCCAACCGGCTGATCAGCTCACTGCCCAACGAGGCAGCATTTCAACGCACCGACGCCATACTGGGCATAGACATATTCCATGGGATATATTCCAAGTCGCCCGTCAAGTTCGGCGCCTTCCCGTCGTTGCACGTCGCCTGGCCGGCGCTGATAGCTGCATTCGAGCCACCGTTCGGATTCTCACTGGCCGCCTTGCACGTCGTGTGGATCACATTAGCGGCGCTCTACTCCACCCATCACTATCTTGTTGACGCTCTCGGCGGCGTTTGCCTTGTTCTCCTGCTCAAGTACTGCGTCAGAATCACCAATCCGTTCGTCTTCAGTACACGCACGATACACCGGTGGACAGTCGCCGAGAGAATCTAGACTTGTACTCAAATTTCCTCCTCCTCCCCCCCCCCCCCTCCGTCTCTTACTTACTCAGTACGTGCCTCTGTACTCACATAATGGCACCCTTATCCAACCCCGCACCACATCATACTAGTATGTGCCCCGTCGTCAATCATTCCATAATAATATTTCTAGTATTTCAAATTAGCGTCACAGAACAGATTTTTTTCTACCCAGCCATTCGGGATTCCAAAGTCAGTAAAGAACTAAATACTTTTGCATGCGGCATCAACCATACCTAATTATGAAATAGAATCCATGCTATTTATTATACTTGAATTGTTTGCAGGCAACCTGCCTACACTCAAGAGAGCACTGCATTTCACACAAATCCATTGGTATCGTTACAACGTTTCGGTCTGCTATTTATTATCACTATATTAATCATGGTCGTTCATGATTGACTTATGTTGTAGTGTCAGCTGTTTGTTCAAGTTTTTGTTACCATTGGCTATTTACGATTACCACTGTGCGTGTGACTATCTGATGGGTGTCAAGCCCCACAGTACATTACCCGACATGTGCTCTCTGCTCGTGTGATTCAGGCCAGGGTTGCTTTGTGCCGCTTCTGGTAAAGGTGGAAGCAGAAAGCCGTACGACTCCCTGGTTGGAAGGGAGATCATGAGCGAGTGGCCAGTGTTGGTGTGTGTATCACTATGTGTAGATGGGTGAGTGAGTGGCCAGTGTTGGGTGTGTATATGTGTAGATGCATGACTGGGGATGCCTCATCTCTCTTCACTTTGGTAATTCATCGTACGCGGCCCATATCCCTTGAAGGCCATTTTATTGGCCTTTTAGGGGCTCCACCTTTTCAATACTGTACATGCAGTGTGATATGCTGCAGTATGGAGTGCAGGCACTGGCAGCACTGAGCAGTGCAAGTATGAGATGTTGTTAGGCTTGAATAGCCCATACAAAAACGGTATAAACAACAACTCTTGCCCATCTCAAAACCTCAAGCCATACCAACAAGAGTTCATAACCCATGCCCGGGGGTTATGAACTCTTGATACCAAGATATCCAGCCTCGTACTAGTCGTAGATCTACGTCGACGTACTGGTACATGGCATGATAGACTCTCTGTTCATCAAAAGTCTCTTGTCTCTTGACTCTTGTGACCATGGTGACGTTGTGTTCAGATCAGGCCAGGGAGTAGTAAAAATACTACTCCCTGGTTCAGATCATGTGCGTGTACGACCTGGTCATGGCCTGGGTCACGATTTGGAATTCTGACATGTCACATGACAATCGACATGGCAACAGCGAATCCTAGCGCGACTTGCCGTGCTTTGAATCAGCCACTGAAGACCTGTGCACATGTGAGCGCTTGCAGGTCTCCGATTGAATCGGAGCACGCCTAGGCGTGCTCCGATTCAGCCATCGTGCAATGCATGTCAGAAATGGTATCAAAGCATTCGTACTCGGACTCAAGTGCTAGAATCGGAGCCCTCCGCGCTAGCGCGCGTCGGGCTCCGATTCCGCACTTTCGTCCTCGTACTCATGCTCGATTCCATACGTCAATCTACTCACGGTGGACTTTGACGTCACCATAATCATTGAATGTGAACTGCAATTTCACTTCAATCAGTGTATTTTCCATAAATTGTTGAACTCATTGCACTGCTGTGATTCTTCTCTGAGTCGTTGCTGCATCCTGGTCTTGTGAAGGAGAGTTAGTAATAGTGTGCTGGAGAATTATGTGTAGTATTCATGCTGATGATGAGCTCGGCGCTGCCGGCGTTGGAGATCCAGCGCCGGTTGAACGTCGTGACTCAATGGCATTGCAGCAGAAGTGTCGCAAATGTACCAAACCAGCCTTGATAGCTGTGCGAACCAAGGAATGCTTCTGCCAGTAAGTAACTGTTGATTACAGATAAATATAAATTCATTATTGTTGGGCCAGGCCTCCCTGATTGCTGTGCAAGAAAGGAAATTTGTGAATTCCCTTCACTTTCAATTTCTCTTCAAAAGTTCACAACTTCACCATAATCTCTCTTTGTCACAAGGAAAAGAGTTGTGAGTGAAAGACGTAAAGGTTGGAGTCATTTGGTTATGTATTACAGAAATCTTTCTGGACTCCGCGGGTTATTGCTGTGGCATCTTTTCGCTTTGCTAAAATGATAGGAACATTCATTAATTTTATTTACAAAAGTATTCGTATCTGTGGGCTGCAATTTACAAGTACATGTATGTTCAGCGAGGCAAAGTCAATTACTTTCACTGCCAGTACTTGTACAAGGGACACGTGCACAGTATAATTCTATGGAGAGTCTTGATTTAGGCTATGGCCTGTGTAGAATCCAGAAATACAAAATAAATACAAATATGCATAAGTCTGAGGGACTGAAACATACACAATTAATACAAATAAATATAGGGTATTTATCAGTAGAAGGAGTTGTACTGTATGATAAGCTACAATGAAACAGTTTATTGTAAACTTCCCTGGATATGATATAAAATTTAAAAAAAGGACCAAAAGTGTACAAGTTATCCGTTTTGTCCAACACTAAGCAGACGATGATGATGAGATCATGAAATTCAACGACCTGATGCTTAGCTGCATCACGTCTAGAATGCGCAAACCAGCAGCCTTCCAACTTGGAACATCAGTCGGTTTTGTGCTAATTGTTGCACACTTTTGACTAAACAGTATTAACCGTTAGTGTTGGACAAAACGGATAACTTGTAAACTTTTGGTCCTTTTTTAAATTTTAATCCTTGGCTCTCCATCCGTGGATATGATATAATATGGGATATATTTTGAACTTGGATGGTGAGCCCATGTACTAGTAATCATGGATAAAAAGGAAGGACAATATATTACGAGTTATGACTAACTGTCCCACAAAGTAACCAGATTATATACAGTCAGCGAGTGCGGTTGTTGGTTTGCGCCTCGTAGATGTGTTTTGACGTTGCGGGTCAGTCCCGACGATGGGTGACTGGCCCGAAACGTGGTAATTTTTCAACATCACAAGAGAATATTCAATGCAGCACATGTGCAGATTGTGAATGGCAACTGAATGGAGCGATTGTCAGTTGACAAACACCCTTTTGTTTGATAATGTAGTTGCGTGATGTCCACAAATTCCTTTTTATCCATGAGATATATTAAAAGTGCCATTTTTGAGGACCCTGCCGTATGCTACACCAGTTATTTGGCCTCGGATACACAGTAGCTCAGCTATACCTGATACAGATCTCTGTAGCCCTTTGGAGGTATGCAGTACTGAGGTATGACGAGTAGGGATCTGTTGCAGCGAATGCTGATCTTTTCACGTCGTATCATGACACGTATTGTCCCCGGGGAAAATCGCAGAAAAAATCCCAGAATTTGCGGTGTAATTTGCGGGTAAACATGGCATAATTTGCGGTAAATATGCGGTGAATATTGATATGCGGCAAGTTTGCAGTCAAGCGCAGAGCAGGGTGCTTTCAGCGCCACCGGTGCACCACAGTGACCGGGGAGCCTGTCATGTGCCATGTGTATGCTAGGGAGCGCGCGCCCTACACGTAGACTCTCTACTTGACCAGTTTGTGACGTCAACGGCTCACAACGGTCAACCGAACAGTACACGGTGTGTACGTGTAGTGCAGCAAAAAGTTCAAAAAACGCGGGGAAAATCGCGGGAAAAAACGCGGCCGCGGAATCGCGATTTTCCCCGGGGACAGCACATACACGTATAAATCCTCATCTTGATCTCGTTGCCAGTCTTGCTTGCAAGCACTGTCAAGCGTTTATTACCCCGAGAGTGTGCAACTCTAGGCTATGGGGTCTGCGTCTCTGCGATGGCAGACCTTCACATCACGTGACCAACCTGTACACATTATTTGCGCCCTGTGCACGATTGACCCTGCTTTGGGTTCAACCAAGAGTACATAACCCCCCATGAGTGTGCAACTCCCGCATACTACAGTTGTGATTGGTGAAATCCGACCCGACGTGTGAATTTAGCGCCCTCAACTTGCACGGCCCTTGGCGCCCTGGAAGTGGTACGAATACGGCTGGACGCACACATGTACATGTACAGTGATGTAATCGGAACTGGTCCAGGATGCCAGCTTTGCACTTTGGGTTGGATATCAGTGAGCGCAACTGTAGTACCGTGGTGTCCCGGCAGAATTTCAGGTTGACGTCATTTGTATGATGCGATGCTCCTTGCACCAGTGATTTACGACAGTTGTGCGGGATGCCAATGGATCACGCGTGTTTCCTTGGTCTAGTTTGTACGGGATCAAATGGGGCCTTGTCCACCACATGTCCAGGACACTTCTGATAGCGTGTGTATACCGCAATACGTATTGCTTCATAAAAATGACGTCAACTTGAAATTCTGCCGGGACAGCGCCCATAGTCAAGTTGCACACTCTCTGTTGGTCCAGAGTGCAGCACTGATGGTTTGCCAGGCGTCCAGCCGCAGCCGGACCGGAACCAATGGCCACCGCTAACTACATTGCCTAGTCCCAGACTCAAATACTGTAATCTTTTTCTCTTCTTTTTGTTGCGTTGCTGCTGCTGGTGTATGCAGAGAATGTTTCCTGTTGCAATGCCGTCAGAAGTTCCGAACAACATTTGGCAAGGCCAGGCTTATCCACAAGGGAGATACGGTAAGGTTTTAGTCGTGTCACTAGTACTACGCCACTGTGCACATGTTGGGGCTTTGCTCATAATCACAGTGATACACAGGTGAATAGTAGCCAGGTGTTACGGGGACAAGCTATGCTGCGACATCACTGGTGAGAGAGGACCGCGTACCGCCATCGTTTAGAATGGTGTTGGCTTTGACCGGTTTAAGCCCATTACACACACACACACGCACACACACACACACTCACACACACACACACACACACACACACACACACACACACACACACACACGCACGCACACACACCCGCTCACACACACACATACATACACACACACACACGCTCTCACACACACACACACACACACACACACACACACACACACACACACACACACACACACACACACACACACACAGAGCACACGCTAGGCTCGGCACGGGAGGAATGAACCTACTCGGCTCCTTCCATTCCTGGTTCTTAAAGTAGTAAGCAGTGATCTGGTAGAAGTCCTCTTCTTCCATGTCAATGGCAGCATCCAGTGCAACATGCTCCTTGGACGTGCTGGATGAGGCCTGCACGCCCACGAACTTCTTTTTCTTTGCTGGACGACCACTCTGCACCGGATTTTCTCCCCCATCTCACATGACATACAAGGACTGATTTTGGGTTGCTTTAAGTTTAAGCCATTGGCGGGCAACCCGAGGCCTAGATGTTGCACTGGATGCAGCGATTGCACTGCACTCACTGGATGACGATGTTGAGCCGGTTGTAGAGACTTTTATTCATTTATTTATTTATTTTTTCAGCTAAATCTCAGAGCGTATGCATAGCAGCGCTGGTATGGGGAGCAACCCCAGAGATGAGGGCGATACCCAGCCATGGAAAAAGTACAAAAAAGAAAGGAGAGAGAAAAAAAAGAAATAAATGGAAAGAATGGAACAGGGAGGAAAGCAAAGCTCAGCCATTTTAAAAGACACTTTGGTAATACAATCGGTAATTACGTCGTATAGTTAAACACCTGTGAGTGCTGCAGGAAAACACAACTCACGGCAAACAACTTGACGAAACCGAGACGTGCTGTGGCAATGATGGGCGGCTAGACTTGATAGCTTGAGCCAGTCCGAATAGGAATGAAACAGAGGGGATTTCGTAAACTGGACAGTACGGGCTGCAGGTAGAGAGACTTGGCCCTTGTTGGTCGGCTCCGCACAAACCAGTCGTAGGGCAAAAGATGCATTGGGTCCTCTTTAAGTTTTGTTTTTTTAATCAGCATGTTGCTGTAGAGACTGCATCGACTAGAAAGGGGGCAAACATGAGCGAGACCATAGTGATGCAGGGGAGAAATCGCGAGGCAAGCAAAATTGAATTTTTTTAATAACTTTCGTTGGCAAACCTCGAACTTGTCTGCTATCGTGGTTGACAAACCACACCAGGCTATGTCATGTCACAGTAATGAAAGATTGGACAAATATACACAGAGAAAAACAGAGATGTACAATTGTGAGGCAGGTAACGGCAGTGAGGCTTCAGAGTTCCTAAATGTCTGGATGCTTTAAGGCAAATATGGTCAGCATGTTCGGACCATGTTAGCTGCGAGTCAAGAACGATTCCCAGGTGCTTATGAGACGTTACTATTTCCAGGGCCTGTGTACAGTTCGGGAACGTCAAAGGCACAGGTGGTGGAGATGCAGGAATATACAATACTTTCGTTTTCTGGACATTGGGCTGTAGCTTCCAGATTTTGCACTGAACTTGGTACGAGTGGCTCTACACGATGCACAAAGATACGTTGGATGAATTTCAGGGTCACCCAGACGTGTATCTGTGCTGTAGCAGCGAGCTGTGTCCACACTATAGTCCTTCACGAGGTACACTGACGCTACCCTACCAGAATATCTGCGATGCAGCTTGCCTGCACACAAGCGGCACAGCTGGGCAAGGTTTTCATGGGCTCCTCCATCCTGATGCATCAATAAATACACGACACGCGGTAGGGGTACGCAAAAAACTGTTCATGCTTTCAAGCTGATTCTTCTCAATGAGCAGCACAATAGCCTTACCTCCACGAGAAAACTTGTCGATGTTGTGGCAAAAGGCCAGAAACAAGGCTGAGTCACGTCAAGGTGTTCTATAACCAAAGTGAAAGCTGCTGTCACGAACTATCCAGGGCGGATCAAGAAGATGAGAGAGACGTGCAAAAAAGCCAAGGACAGCTCAAGCTCTGGATCGCGGCAAGGACATAACCTTACCTGGCGAACCGGATCGATTTTACCAATCTCTGGTTTAATAAGGCAAGGTTACCTGGTGGGTTTTGCTTGACGATCTGGCATCTTGTCCAACCACTTGCTCAAGAGCTGCACTGTGAGTAGTGGTGGTGCTTTCCTTTTGAGTACGACGCCGCTTAGCACTAGGAGCATCGTCTTGCTTGCTCACACTTCAAAGCATTCAAATGGCAGTATGTTTGGAGCTCCTGTTCCTTCAGACTTGCCCTCCTTGTTGCTGCAGGGCTGGGAATTTACATGTTGCACAAATGTGCCACGAAACCCCTCTTTTGATCGTGGCAATACATCCGTTTCCATGGCATGTCTTTATCAATGTTGTCTATCGACACAAAACTGATGGTGTCTAGCTGCATTTCAGCCTGAATTCCATTCCTCTGGCGTTGGTCAACCACATGCATTTTATACCGGCTGAACGTATCTCTGCTGGCGGTAATGCCCAGCCTTAGTGGGGTGGACATGCATCCTTTTCCATGGCATGTCTTTATCAATGTTGTCTATTGAGACAAAACTGACGCTGTCTAGCTGCATTTCAGCCTGAATTCCATTTCTCTGGCGTTGATCAACTACTTGCATCTTGTCCCGGCTGAACGTATCTCTGCTGGTCGTAATGCCCGGCCTTAGTGGGAAAGGACTTGTGAGCAGAGTTGGGCTTATGAGTTTCAGAGCTGTAGAGCATCACAGGGCTGCTGTTTGTGAGGGAGGGGGGGGGGGGGGGGGGGCATTCCATGTGTAGATTCTGAATGCTGTACCTGCTTTGCTGTCCTGTGAGCGATCCCGTCTCGATGCCTTCACTGAGACTATGAACATGTGTGTGTGTGTGTATGTGTGTGTGTGTGTGTGTGTGTGTGCGCGCGCGCGCGCGCGCGTGTGCGTGCGTGTGTGTGTGTGTACGCGTGTGCGTGTGCATGCATTTGACTTACATGTGTGTGACAGGCACTTCTAGCGTACTCTGGCGGGGTAGCTTCCTCCACACTGCTAGGTCTCTCCAAGGAGGTAAGTGGCAGGCGAGCAACATCGTTGCTGTAACCAACCTAACCTATCAACCCTGGTCTTGATCATTTATACAAGTTTTCCACGCATTTAAATTTCAGCCTCCCGGGGCTAAAACACATTTCGGCCGCATTTAAATTTCAGCCTGTACTGCTGCTGCCTGTATGCAATCTCACATAGAGCCTTCTAAACAAAAGTTTAGCCGCAGCAAATTTTAGGCTAAAGATGCTCAGGCCGATAATTGCCGAAAATAAATGTGCGCCGAATATTTGTTGACTTACGGTATCAGACACGTTGTGCAGTCAATCCGTACTCAATTTGCCTTCAAGCAGACCCGAGCTCCACACAAAAACCTACCAAGTGTGACCTTAGTATACTGAGGTTGTCACACCGTACAAACTTTGTTGCACTCTGCCACACGACTTTCCTTTCTCTGGCTGTAAAATCAAGGTGGGGCGCTCTCGCGAGAGGGGGCGCTCTGGCGGTATTTTACGGTAACTACAATCCCGCTGAATGAAATCCAGTCGCGTCGCTCAAGTTTGCGCCTGGTACCGTTTCGCAGCCCATTGCTCGCAGATCTAGGGCTGCGCAACGCCCGGCGTGTACTTGCCCGGCGTGTACTTGAGTGACGCGACTGGATTTCATTGAGCAGAACTGTAGTATGTCTCCATGAGTGACTGTATGTGCGTCACATGTATGTACATAGTGCTTGCTTGCAGGGTGATCTTCGTGTGTTCAATCTGTGTCCTGCATGTGTTCAGGGTCTCAGTGACGCTGAGCAACGCAAGCTGCGCTTTGTCCCGACTGTGTGTTATGTGGACGGTAAGTGGGTAGCTTTTGTAGGTAACAGTTACTGTACATGCAGAACATTTCGTCGGTCAATAATTGCGTCAAACTCCAAAGAAAGGGAGTTTGTGTGGTTGAAAATTTCGTCCATGGATCATAAGAGTGTACAGTCAGACCTCGCTTAATTAACCGCACACGTCCGTTTTCCACGAAAATATCCGGATAGGCGAGGGAACCGGTGTTCGGTACATCTGTAACCAGCTATTTTCTTCCTGATGGCGAGGGATCCGGATAAAAGAGGACCGGATAAGCGAGGTCTGACTGTATTAAAAATCTGGACAAATCGACATTAGTCTGGCATTTAATTTAGTCCAAAAACTCCTTGGACGAAAAAGATGAAATTAAAATTTCAGACGAATATTTCTGCTTATACAGTACTGGCTGTACAGTGTAGACAATGTACAGACCAGGGAGTTGATTGGGACACTTTCAGACAGCCTTTCATGAGCAAAGCGCTGCACGAATCCATCTCGTTTTAAGATAACAGTGAAACGTGTCTACGCCGACCGCTCATAGGACCTTTCGAAAAGTGATCGCTGCGTGCAGGTGGTTGCCTTATCCTGTGCTATTTGACTGGAAATAACGTCCCTTGGTCCTAGTTGCAGTGTCCTCTTGGACAGGCGGTTGCCTTATCAGAGTGGTCACCTTCTACTGTATCTTGACCTGCTGCATTTGTTTCATGGCCTGTTTGGCTGTTTGTTGTGCCCGTGCGATATAGAATCCTGCGTACACGGCTGGTCCGACAATGAGCGACGTCGAACGCTGGGTAGTGTGCACCGCGTGCTGTTGGACAGTGGCTTCCCGTTCTGTGTTCTGCCTCTTGAACTGGTACGGCCTTGAATTACTGGTAGTGGCATGTGCTTGTTCAGGTGACCCTTCTTCTGGATCATTGTACCGTATTTTACGGGCTCGGGGTCGTTCCTGTATATTAATTTTTTAATTTTTTACACCAATATCACTCCTGTCGCTTTTACATGCACAGTCAACCTTGCGAACAACGACCCTCGACTGGCCATGAGAAAAGTTTTGTTGTTCGCAAGTTGTGGTTACAATATAGTCGCAAGGTTTAGTATGCCGTCAAGTGGGTGTACTTACCATACTAGTTTATTGTTTCCAAGGTGCTTTATACTGAACAGTTGTTTCACCGTACAAAGTGTCTATGCAGGGCAGTCTAAATTATTTTTTATAGATATTTCTTCTACTCTGTGTTAAGACCCTAAGCTTGTGAGAACTAAGAGGGCGCTTGGCCTGTTGGGGTCCCCTAGCCTTGGTTGTATGTTGCACTCATGTTGTTTGGTTTGACCCGGACTGGAAGTAGTTTGTAGGGCTTTTCATGGCAAGTGCAACAGTGCGATGGCTACTGTAAAACATGATGAATATAACGAGGAAGTAAAACGTTTTAACGAGCGCCATTTCTTCATTATGATACATTCTGTTGAGCCTACTACAGTCCATTCATTGGAAACTGGCACCCTAACTTTTTGGTGTCTCTCTCACATAGTTGTAGATATCGTGAAAACAACAGTACATCCTGCATTGTGTGACCCGTGCAATTACTCCTTGCCACATTTGAGGCCAGAAAAGTCCAAGAAGAGGGAAATAGAAATTCAGCCAGGTTTTACAAAATTAGGACAGGTATGCCATGGCAAAATGCATGGAGAAGCAGATCCAAAACCCAGATTTTTGAGATTTAAAGTGGGTTTTTGATCCTCAATTCGGCCCAAATCCGACTTTCAAAAGCCAGCGGGCCAGTTTCCGATGAATGGACTGTAGTATACGACATCACATGTGTTGTGTGCGTATATGCCTGAAGACTGCAAGATCGTTAATGTATCTTCTCGCTAACCTATGGGTTTTGGACAATCGTTAAATTTGTGACTCGTTATAAACCTGTCTAAGCCGACCGCTCATGGGACCTTCGAAAAGTGGTCGCTGTGTGCAGGTGGTCGCCTTATCCAGGGTCATTGGACTTGAAATTGTACCCCTTGGTCCTGGTTGTAGTGGTCCTCTAGGACAGGTGGTTGCCTTATCAGAGTGGTCACCATGACAGGTTTTACTGTAACATGTCTTACGGTATGTATTCTCCCCGTGTGTATGTATGCTTCACTGTGTAGGTATTCTTCACTGTGTATGTATGCTTCACTGTGTAGGTATTCTGCGAGGACGGCAATATTGAGCAGTACTTTACACGCGCTGTAGTCAGTCCACAGCTACCGGACGCAGCGTCCGATGCGGCCGCCGCCGGTGCTGAGGAGGCGGGTGAGGAGCGCCACTGTCAGCAAGGCATCGAGCCAGTGCCGCTGCCGCCAGCACTTCCATCGGAGCGCTCCCGTCTTGTCGACTGCGTGGCGTCGTGCAAAAGCCTGACGGCGAAGGAAGACCTGGTGTCGACTCTTCGGTAAGCATACCTTCCCTCTGTCACTTGTGCAATGTTGATCATTGTGTGTTTGCTGGCATGAACAGCAGAGCTGGGTCTAGCGCAGGTCCAGGCAGCTGAAATCCAAACCATGGCGTAGATCTAACAGGTGGCAATTATAATCCAACCCCTGGTGTAGGTCTACACGGGTGGTATTTGAAATCCAATCCCTGGTGTAGGTCTACACGGGGGTAATTGAAATCCAACCCCATGACTGTCATTGTGTGTGCATTCTAGCAGTGTGATTGCTTGCATCTCTTGTGGCTGCTTTCTCCCGTTCAGAGCGCGCCTGCTGTCTGCCATCGCCGCCTGTGGTCACTTTGATTGGGTATGTAACAAAATAACTTTCCGTGTTCTCGTAGCTACAGTTGCGCTCGGTGAAATCCGACGCCCGAAGTGCACAACTGACGCCCTGGACCAGTTCCGATTACATCGTTGTATTTGTACGGGTGTACGTCCAGCCGCAATCGTGCCACTTCCAGGGCGTCAAAGGCGTGTGAGTTGAGGGCGCCAAATATTTCGCCGAGCGCAACTGTAGAATATCTACCGTATGAGTCGCCACTGTCCTTTGCTTGGATTTTTGTATCTGAGTTTAGTAATCAGTGGCATGTGTTTGCTTCTTCCAGTGCTTGTCTTGACACACCCACACACTCGTGTACACTGTACACTACACACTGTACAGCGAAGCAGTCCAGTGTGCTAGTAGTAGTGACTTTGCAGCTATCCATCACATGAACATACGGGACAGCCATGTTGATTCCAACTCCACTCAACCCCCTGCATCTATGGGTCACATTATGTCGGCCATGTTGGTTCCACTGTCCACATGCCATGATCACTTTCTACACACGTTTAGTCACATGACAAACTGATGTGAAACCATTCTGTAAAGTTCAGTGGATATATAAATAACATAATTTTCTCTTTGCATTGGATAGAACGTACCTCTCACTGCATTCATCTTCACACTTGCATACATTCACCCACACGCATGCACCCACACGCACGCATACACGCACCCACACACCTTTGGATGCCCATTGCTCCGCGCAGTAATAGCATCAGAAGTTGCAGTACCGTATCTCCTGTGCCGAGTCTAATCATTGGGCCGACTGAAGTCCCTGCCACTGCTGCGAATGAACATTCTAGGCTTTGGAACAGCCGGCCGGGCACGATCACGAATGAGGCGCTAGTCTCTTCTGTTCTGTGCTAAGAAGCACCAGTTGCCTGTCACGCACCGGGCACTCAGGTCCTCAGCGGCGATGTCCCTCCAGTCCGATGCTTCTTGGGACCATGTCTGGGCATTGTGTTCAGACCCTCAGCAAACAGAACACGCCTGGGGATCCGGGAATCTTCCTTTCGCCCAAGGTGGCCAAGCCGGTGTAGACAGTGACAGCGCACGGCCCCTGCCATTGCCGACCATCAGAACGTAGCCTTGATACATGTACACACAGCACCATGTCCCTGGAGACAGCGACGTGTTGCGGAAGATGGAGCGCTTGGGTTGCAATGAAGCCGAGATCCTATGGACGGTCAAGCTGCCCCTGCCTCTCCCCCACTCCTGCCATTCCATATGTCTCATCGCTGCCTTGCTGCTTTGTGCCGTCAAATGGTGTGTGTGTGTGTGTTTTTGTAAAAAATAATGGGGTCTACTAGGCTACCGAACGCGGGCGCGCGCTCCCTTTGCCAGACGGGATGCGATTTCCAGATCCAGTGGACCATCCGCACTGATGTTGCTTCCAAGGTAAGTGAATTCATCCTGGCAACTGATAACGTCATCACCACCGAGGACAGAGAGATCCGCACACACCCGACCTGGTCCAACCGACATTGCCTTGGTCTTGGTGATACTGACTGTGAGGCCCCGGTCAGCCGCGGGTGAGATGAATTCATTGGCCATAACTTAGTGCACAGATTCTCATGGGAGGTGGTGTACAGCACGGCATCATCGGCATAACTCCGTTGCATCAAGCTGCTCAAGGCGACTCTTGGCTGTGCGGTCACCGGCGAGCTTGCGACCCATACAATAGCGCAGTGGGAAGCCAGGAACAGAGGAAACCGCCTGCCAGTGGGCCACAACAGCTGCAGAATAGATGATAGGAGCAAGTGTGCAGCCCTGACGCAAACTGTTTCGGACCTCAAACTCAGACAACTTGCCATTGCCAAAAGGAACTTGGGCGAGCATACCGTGATTGTGAGCAAGGACTGAATCGAAGACAACATCCAGTGAGGAACGCCTAATTTCTCCAGGACCACAGATAAACACAGGCAATAACCTCCAAACCATTCTTAATCTCTTTGTTGTCTTTACCCTTTGGCTCATATTCCTCCACATTCTCTACAAAATCATTCAAGCTAGCTTCCGTTCTTTCCAACAATTCCTTTAAGATCTTCGCCGACTGTCGTCTCCTCCTGCAGTTCTTCGTACAGGAGCTTGAGAGCACGCTTGCTGGTCTGGATAGCCGTCGGCAATCTTGTGTCGCCCATTTTCACAACTCAAACCCCAAAGGGCGAGTCAACCAGGAGCAAGGCTCGGTTGGGGGCAGTGGCGAGGAACTAGGAAGCAGGTTTCGGCACCATGTCACTAACCGGCACAAACCCGCAAGTGCACAGTTAGGAGATGAGTTGATAACTGATTTATTTGCTCGGACTGAAAGAGAATTTGTACGATAAGTGAATACAACAGTGCGTGGCAGTGCAACATCGTACGGAGCACGCGCACATCATTATTTTGGGAGAGCAGTATGCAGCAGTTGGGAATAATGTGAGCTCTGGCTGTGTAAACCTAGAGGCTACAAACTGTGGCAGAACTTGTCGTACAGAGTTCACAGTACAATATTTACCGTATAGACTAAGAGAGAGCTACAAATTGCTGCAGTGCCGAAATAAGATGAAGTCTTTAGAACTAAAACGTGTGAAATGGCAAAGAGCCTTTCGTAAATCTACGAAAAGCACATACAAATTTGACGCATGCTCGAGGGCCTTCTCTCCAAGCTGCCGTGCACCAAAAAAAAACACATTAACACAGCCACGTCGTCCCTTGCGGAAGCCACATTGCGTTTTCTGGCAGAATTCAATCTCCTCAAGACGGTCCTGAATGATCCGTGCGAACAGCTTGCCTGCAATATCCAGTAGACTAATGCCACACCAGTTGTCACATACGCGGAGGTTGCCTTTCTTGGGAATAGGGACACCGTGCGCATATCGCCAATCACTGCGAATACATCCAGGTGACCATTCCCGCACCATCAGTTCGTGAATGCGATACTGAAGAATGTCACCTCAACAAAGCACAGGTCCCGGGAGAATGCAAGATTGACCAGTCGCGGTAACACGCACAGACACACGTGAACACACACACACACGAACACATGCAAACACACACACACGCACGCACGCACACACACACGTGTCCACTGTACGTATACTTGCTCACTGCTATACGCTGGTCACTTAGGTCTCCCCAGGGAGCAAAGCTCAAGAGAACCCCCCCACATCCCCAACCTGCCAGTACGGTGGACATAATCTGATAAAAAAGATTACTCCACTTAGGAGTTAGGGCCCCGCACAGCAGTGAGTCCATGAGAACACAATGCATAAAAAGGGCTGGCAACATCAGGGTGTCCAACTGCATTCCCAACCCCCCCCCCCCCCCCCCCTTCCCCAGTCAAGGTTTTTCTTCAGACTAGTGTGGGCTGCTAAATCAGAGTGGGTCTGATATAGTAGGCTTTACGATCACTTTTGATTACTCTAATTCCAGAAATTTTCGGTGCTCAACATTTTCGGTATGAGAGCAAAAGGCCGGGTTAGGTGAACAAAAATTGTAGGTACAGAGAAGCAGTTCCCTATTGAATTATGTGTATTAGTGTTTGTTCAGGTATTGATATTTTAGGTATGAAACAGATGCACCCAAAGTACCCAAAATAAAAGTACATCGAAAACTTGTGAAATTACAGTACGCAGGAGTCAATATGACCAGAAATAGTTCGTTGGTCAACGGGTATGTCGGATGGCAACAGACCTAATCACTATCTGGCATCAGTACACTAACCATCTGACTTAACTCTCTGTCTGTCTGTCTGTTTGCCTGTCTCTCTGGCTCTGTCTGTCTGTCGGTCTCTCTCACGCTCGTGCAAACACACACCACTTGTACTTGCTCACTACCAGACACTGGTCATAAATTGTCTCCCCTTGAGAGATTCGCACACCACACACAAACACACCGCCACCGATACACCCATTGCAGGACATTCTTGCATGCTTACTTACATCCGGAACATGCTCCTTCCTGTTAAAGGGGAAGTTAAGGCTAAAATCAAAATTTCACCAGTTGTAGTCTTCGGGGTGCTAAGTCGAATGGTCTTGGTCCGAGAAAGCTGAGACGCTCCCTTCCTACTTGAATCCCAATCGAACTCGCGCACTTCCACCGAAACTGGGTGACTGCGCCCTACTAGATGGGGATTTGTATGCAAAATGTCACTAAAAGCGCCATGCCGTTCTTATAAAAGCACGGATGACTGCGATTGGCCCGAAAAGGCTGCGATGCAGCGTTCCTCCTTTATTCTCAATTGAACATGGATGAACAAGCGGTCACGTGCTCCTGCATACACCAGTCACCGTGCCTGCAACATACTAGCCTGTTTGACCTTTTTTGGGTGCAGTCCTGTCACTCGAGTTGAACCTTGGTGTGAAAGTTGTCGCCTGCTGGCCTGGTGACTAGGTGATTTGGGCACCCAGGAGCACGTGACCGCTTGTCCAACCATGTTCGATTGGGAATAAAGGAGGAACGCTGCATCGCAGCCTTTTCGGACCAAAACCAGTCGACTCAGCGTCCAAAAGAGTACAACATATGGGCCAATCGCGGTCATCCGTGCTTTTATAAGAACGAAATGGGGCTTTTAGTGACATTTTGCATACGAATCCCCATCTAGTAGGGCGCAGTCACCCAGTTTGGGTGGAAGTGCGCGAGTTCGATTGGGATTCAAGTAGGAAGGGAGCGTCTCAGCTTTCTCGGACCAAGACCATTCGACTCAGCACCCCGAAGACTACAACTGGTGAAATTTTGATTTTTAGCCTGAACTTCCCCTTTAACACATCAGTTTCTGAACTGCTTGGTCAATCAAAACGAGACACGAACTGTGTCAACATGGTAAAAAAGAAAGAACCAGAGCGGAACAGGCCAAATAAAGCATGCACATGAGACGGAAAAGTGAATGCAAGCGGCAGCTGCTGCAGTGATGCACCGTGCCAGAGGCAATGAACGAAACTCACAGTTGCTAATGAGTAACCAGCGAATGGGAAAAAAACCTATGTTTGTATGCGCGGAGAGATTTGTTTGATTGATGAAGAACGGCGTTAGCTGCTGCGTGAAAAGGATTGATAGCACCTGGACTGAATATTAATTGAGGAGAACTTTTTAAAACGTTTCAGTGACATCATGTTGATGTTGCCAAAGGAGGGAAAACTGGCTTTCAGGAAGACTGAAAAAAAGAGAGAAAAGAAACTGGACAGAATATGACGGCGACAACTATTGTAACTTCCGTGTGAATGTTGCTGCTGCTGCTGCCGCGTCTTGTCTTGCACAGGTGCTGACAGGCGAGAGCTGCACGCGTCTTGTCATTCGCACGCTGAGCGACATCTCCAAAGGCAAGGGAGCAGCGCTCCCGTACACAACAGTAAGCCAGATCGAGTTGAGCGGGCTGGGAAAAGCAAGGGAGTAGAGAAGACATATGAGCTGCATACTAAAAGTCTAAGAGAGGTTTTTTAAAAAAGCACCATAAATGTCTTTGGAAAAGCAGCCAGGACTAAGACAACGATTGACATGTAGTAGCAACGGCGGCAATAGCAGCAAGATAGAGTTCAAATGAAGCCAAGGTAGCGGACGAGAAAAAAAGATGTGCAGATGACCAGCACCTGGAAATATAGTGGTCCATGCGAAAAACACAGCCACACGCACACACATACACAACACACGCACACAACACCACCCACACGCACACACAACACACACGCAAGAGAAGCAGAAAAGGAATGTTGCACATCAGCAGCAGCCTTCACGTGACTCTGCTGCGGTAGCTGGCACTCCGAGTTGAATAACCCGATGATACAGTAGCAGGTAGCTCTCACTGTTGAGGACTTCATTCACAGACGCACGCGTCACAGCCGAATCATCACACCGGTACCATTCGTTCTTTTTCTGACGGACAAAACACGTATAGTGGCCTTGCGACAGCTGGCCTTTGTGAACGACCACAGCAAACAGAGAGTACGTATTCCACAGTGGGTGCTTCGTCCGACTGTCTGAGTTTTCCCGCTCGGCCATGAACTCGCTCACGTCCAGGGTCTCGGGAAACTCCACGAACGTCGAAATCTTTTTCTGCCGCTTTTTCAGCTGCAGCTGCTCAAAGCGCTTCAAGTGAAAGCAGATGACCGGCGGAGTCTCGTACATACGCAGCTGCTTGGAGCACTCCTGCGACGTGTTGCACATCTCGCAGAAGATTTTCGCCTCGCTCCCGAGCTGCTCTTTTCTAGTGTAGCGCTTCAGGCAATCTACCAATGACTGCGGACAGCTGGCGCCTTTGCCTCCATTGCTGAGTGCAGGCAGGGTCAATGTTGGAGAAAGCAGCGGCGGGGAATGCGGAGGTGACGCCATGGTCAGGCTGGGAAGTCCGCTACCGCTGCTGATCGGCGTAGGTCGACTGCCACCGCCGCCGGCATGCGCAACAGAACTCGGCGTACACGGCAAGGCAGGGAGCTGTTTGCCGAGGTTGGGCAACGTCGGTCGCATGCTGCCGTTAAATCGACTGCTGCCGGATGTTGGCGAGGTAAGTGCCGTTGTTGTCGTCGTCGCTGTCGTTGTTGTTGGCTCTTGCATGGTGGGCGTGGGCGGCGGGCTAGACGCACTGTTTATCTGCTGCTGTGTTAGTACTGGCTGCTGTTGATCTTGCTTGCCGCTTACACCGTTAGCAGAGCCAACGGCTGGTGATGTGCTGCCGTTTATCACGTTGCTGCCAGCCACTGATTGCTGCTGCTGCTGCTGATCTTGTTGCTGTAACTGATCATTGCTAGTACACACCGGTGTTAGTGTTGTCGGCCTCTCTCGTGCCAGGACCGTCGCGCTGGCCGGCGCAAACTTGCCGTTCTTGCGTCGATTTTTGCCGCGGCCCTTGTTTTTGTGCGGCGCATACTTGGTCGTGACGGGCTTAGTGGTGAGGGCGGCGCGAGCAGCAGTTGACTCCGCCGACTTCACCTTGGTGACGACTGGTGAGGGCAGCTCCAGCGACAGGTCCCAGAACATCTCCACCGTCGGCGACACGTTGGAGCACTTGTTGCACGTGACGGTGGACTGCACGAACCCTTTGAAGACCAAGTCGACGATGCTGGAGCACTTGCTGGCGTTGGCTAGTGCTGGCGGTGACGGCGAGAGGTGGTCGTGCAGTAGGGTCATGGATGCTATCAGGAACTCGTGCGCGTCCTGCTGCTGGTTACCAGCCAGTGCCGCTGCTTCCTGCCACATCATGTGCAGTAGCTTCGATGGCACGATGGGCTGTGGCTTGCCGCTGTAGAACTCCTGAAACAGCTCCTGAAAGCACAGCATCGGGCAGACCTCTTTGGTTTGCTTACAGGAATGTGGCTTGCAAGATAGGAAATACTCCCGTAGTACGGGAGCATGTGCCAGTGCCTGAAGGACACTGCTCATGAAACACGAGTTGCCCAAATTTTGAACACCTCGCAGTCCAAGTGGCGAGTTTTCATCCATGTAGACGAGACTCGCTTTGCTCTGGCGTAGGAGCTTTGCCTGTCCTTCGTCCGGTAGCCACCGCCTGTTCCGCTTTACTCCAGCATTTACTGCGGCCAAACAAAAAGCGTTGTCGACGTCGCCGTCATAGATATTCGCCTGGCACTTGTGGCAGTACAGGTTACCAGTGGCCACGCTCACCGTGAGGAAATGCTCCTGGTCATTCATTCTTGTCGAGAAATGCTCATTGCACTTACATGCTACGAACTGACAGGAGAGGCACACGTGGAGGTTACTGCTCGACTCACAGAACATACACTGGCTATCATCTTTGAGTTTTCTCGCTCTCTCGTTGTAAGGATAGAGAAATATGGAGGCAATGCCCTGCAATGTTGCATTGGCTCTCGCGGTCTTGTACTCCTCGATGTGGCTGCAGGATCGCATACTGCGATTTCCACGGAGTTGAAACAATGCAACATATGGCTACTCTGGGCATTCACTACGTTTGCAACACGCGGAAAAAAGAAACAGTTCGGTCGGTGTAGCCAGAGCGGAAGACGGGTCGTGTAGGTCCGACTCCTCTGCTGTTAGAAACAACAATGGCGAAGGAACGTTTGTTTTACTCTTACAAAGAGACCTGGTCTCAAAAGTGGCCAAGAGATGCCGAACTACCCACTCGCTTTTGCAGTGACCTCCGCCGTGCGAGAGCAAACCAGGTCTGTTGGCAACACAGCATGCATTCACTCGTGGTGGTGAAATCACAAGATCGCGAGTCAAGTCAGCTTGACCTCGTTCTCCTTTTTTCCCCATAATTTTGCGCGATTGCACAAAGTGCGCACGCTCAACCGCCGCTGAAAAAGTGCTTTTTATGCTCAACAAGCTAGCTGCATGCATGCAGCGCAGCTGGGTTTTTGTCACACCTCACTGCATGCATCATGCCATGCTCAGGTACAACGTCTTATCTGTCTGATCTGTACTATTGTGAGTATTGACTATTGTGCAGTGCCAACAACCATTGACCATGATTGTTGACTTGTACTAGTTGTAGGCTTGAAGTACATGACCCTAGTACAGGTCGTCCCTCGCGTTAATAATACATAATCTCTGGGACTTGACAAATGTTACGTATTAACGGGGTTTATGTACTAAACGAAAGTGTACATAACTAACTTGCTTGGGTACCAGAATTTTTCACTTTTTCAACTTTTCTGAGTGTTTCTTGCTACCATGACTAGGGAGCGAGATATTCTTGATTCCCTCGATATAACATAAAAATTATGTTATAACGGTCACAGTCAGCGACAATTCTACAGTGCACATGATACATGCCCAGTCTTGCCTGTACAGTCACTCGGAAAAAACCAGAGCGTTGTCGGTTTGTGATGTGGTTTCTGAGCTAATTGCGCCCACAAGTAGAAACTAGAACACGTTGTGTCTCCACTGGAAGGCCAAAAGACCAACAAATTATGTACTATTGAGGTAGGTGGCATGCGGGCACGGAGAAATGTTATGTACTAACGGGGTTTATGTACTAACGAATTATGTACTAACCGACAAAATTTGTATGGAAGTGATCACGTTTCGTCCGGGACTTGAGATTTCTTATGTACTAACGGGGTTTATGTACTAACCAGACTCGTATTAACGGGGGACGGCCTATACACTCGAACGTCTCTTATTTTGGCCGGGCACTGCCCGTACCTCAGGATAACTCATCTACCATGTATCATATCATTTTTTTGAAGAGGTTTATTTGGCACATATTGCACATGTTCAGGATACAAAAAGAATCCATTGATAAAAATGTGTGGATTACACAGGTTGGCAGTGACAAATAAGCACTTGCGCATACAAAAAAAAGTTCAAACCCCCCCCCCCCCAAATTCGAAGCAGTTTTACCATAGTAACTCAAGCTGAAGGTGCCCGGTAGAGAGACATGCCGTAGCTGAGGCGTCCGGATAAGGGACGCTTGAGTGTACTACCGTATTTTTCCGGTTGTAAGTGGGGGTCGATTTACAACCGGGATTCGACTTATAACCGGGAACTATCAGTATCTTACAAAAAACGACCTGCACTGCATGCACAAGTGCACCATGTGTACACATTTTTGCCAGTTTATTGCCCTTTTTCAAGGATTGGGACGTTATACCCTCCACTAAGGAATGTTTACATGATTTGTTGTTGTGTTAGTAGAAGGGAGTGGTTAGTAGTGCTTCTTTGGGTGAAAACTTTAAAACGCAGAATTGAGACCTCCGGATACGGGGGTCGACCTATAACCGGGGTCGACTTACAACCGGTAAAATACGGTACTTCATTACTGTAAGACATGTATATATAACGAGGAAGCAAATCTAACGTTTTAACGGATGACATTTCTTCGTTATAATAAGATCCGTTGAGGCCGTACTGCTTCATGTATGCTGTGTGTGGATATGGCAGAATACTGCAAGATCGTTAACATATCTTCTTGTTAACCTATGAATTTTGGACAGTCGTTAAATTTGCGACTCGTTATAATAACATGTCTTACAGTATACCGGTAATTATTATTACAGAGCGAAACAGTTGCTGTCCACAGATTTGAGTATAATTATTATTATGCACATTGTATTAGGAAATTAGAGGCCACATGCCACGTACTGCTTTTTTTTAAATTCTCCGTGAAGTCCAAATTTGAAATTGCAATATGTACGTTGTAGTAACTAGTAATCCGGATTCTGAGTGTTCAGTGACTTTATCCTACTGACTGTGATTGTGGTTCTACGAATGCTAATTCCCGAGCATACATGTACGTAAACGACTTTACGTTAGGAGCGTCTGACGCTAGCCAGGGTCCATCGCGCTTTTGTAAGCACTGCCTCTCTGTGTGTCTATGTGCAGTGCCCGCAGACTACCTCATTTTCTCTGTGCTGCACTGTGTCCACGAAGGACGAAACAGTTCTGCCCGGAGATTGAGTTCATTTCGCTCATAAACTTTATTCTATTTCGATCATAAGCTTTTCCTACACTTGCAGATTGTGCTTTCACTGTGCAGGCAACGACGATGAAAAGCAGTGAAAGAGAATAGCCACAAGAAGAAGTGCTATCACACGACTGCACAACAATGTCGTGCTTGTGTTGGGGAGCACACGGGACGTATGCACAGACAGTGCTAGCACCTATGCAGCGAGCACACACTCACACCATCATCACCAAAGGACTGGGAGCACTAGTAGGTGCCGTGCTGAAGAACGGCATCGCAAGTTGCTCTCAACGCCTCCAACGTAGAACACAATCCTGCTGAGTAGAAAATATCGACCACTTTATTCAATTACAAAGCGTTAAATTTCGTTCTTTTCCATAAGTTTTCACCCGTCCTATACCCTATGATATGCACGCTAGTGTTAACGCCAAGACCAGACCAGAGGTCTTGTCTTGGCGTTGTTGACGTGCCTCACCAGCACGGGCTCCCCCCCCCCCCCCTCCCTGGTGCCCCTGCTCTCCCCGCTGTTTGTTTTTGTTGCTGTCTCCTGCTCTTTTCATTTGAGTAGGTTGTGTCTTCTGTAACAAAAAACGAAAAAAATGGAAGTTAATTACACTTCTTAGATTGTATCTTTGCTGGCATGTGTGTCTGCTGGAGATCGTTTGACACGTGGAACAAGTATTGTGGAAATGAAGTGGGATTAAAGTGTGTGTGTGGTGGTGGTGGTGGTGGTGGTGGGAGGTAGGTCTTCCAAACCATAGTTCTCCAGTCGTACATCAGCGTTGCTAATCCATCTGTCCCCGGGGAAATTGCGATTCCGCGGCCGCGTTTTTTTCCGCGTTTTTTTGCGATTTTTAAAAAGACCGCGTTTTCCACGATTTTCCCCGCGTTTTTTGAACTTTTTTGTTGCACTACACGTACACACAGTGCACTGTTCGGTCAGCAACGTCTCATCGTGGCGTCTTTTTACTCAAATATGACGAGTGCTTACACCAGAGACTTGTAACTGATTGATTTCACTACATACTCGCTGAAAATTGCCGCACATCAATATTATTCACCGCATATTTACCGCAAATTCACCGCAAATTATGCCATATTATGCCGCGTTTTCCCCCGCGTTTTTTGCGATTTTTTCCCGCAATTTTCCCCGGGGACAGATCCATGGCCAGCTGACGTCGTGCCACTAATCGCCAAACATGCATTAGAGGATTTGAACGGCTGCATGTAGACCAGGTCGTTGTTTGTCAGGCTTTCTGGATTGTGTACAGTACTTGCAGTATCCTGATGCAGCCAATGCTCTACTTCCTACGGTTCAATAATATTGCCACGCACAC
>NC_088643.1:4505800-4553300 GCF_964019385.1 Sycon ciliatum
GTGTTCCAGCATCTTCATCAGGTGATCTCGAAAAGCGTGCTGGGTCCTGCTTTTTCGACAGCTCCTCGGTGACGTTATCCATCGCCGGAGAACGATGGACGAAGGGATTTGGGTGTGCCATGATATGGCAGACCGAATCTTAAGCTGTGTTCACAACTGGCGCGTGTACGCGTGAGACCACGCGTTTGTGCGTATTTTTGCTGGCTTTTGGGGCGCCATGCGTACGGAAACGCGCCGAAATGGAACTTCCAACATGTTGGAATTTTCAGCGCGTATCAGGCGCGTATCAGCGTACATGCCAGTCACTTTGACTGGCGGGGTCAAAAAATTAGTACTCGAAGGTGTCGCACGCGCTGAATACGACTCGGATTGCTGTTTTTTGTGAAAGGCTGAGCGCGCGTTTGGACGCGTATGAACCGCAAGCGTACCGCGTCCACGCGCCAGTTGTGAACACAGCTTAAGTCCATCTGAAGGTCGAACGCAATACGACACAGCGGCTCTGGAAGCGAGGATGTGACACTCAAGCCGGCACAGGACTCCATGGTTGAGAACAAAAGAGAGTAGAAAACGTTGTAGTATCACCAAGAAGAAAAGCTGAAAAGCACAAACCGAACAAAGCTGACCACTCCTGATCTGACGAAACTTCTCACGAAAATTCATTTTGCTTGTCATGCAAGTCTCGTATGTAAAGTTGCAAAAGTTCGTGTGAAGTTTCTCAGTTGGTGATGCAGAGCGAAAGTTTGTACGCATTTTCGTTTGGCCAAACCTCTCTATTCAGTAGCTAATAGCTATGCTTGTGCACTGTTGCTTGGAGGTAATTGCATCATTTTCTTGCTTTGTTTGTGGCTAACTAGGTGCCGGAGAATGCCAGTCTGGACCGGCTGACGGAAGCATTTGTGCTCGGCTTGCAGGTGAGCAACCGTTTCTGTCCGTTATCTGCAGTGCAGCAGTGATGCCACAGTCCTCAACCTAGTCAAGACCGCCCTCTCTGTCTCCAGTCAAGCATTATAGTGCCATGCGTCTTGTCCAGATGTGGCAGCCCGATACTGCTTCTGCTTCTGCTGCTGCGGCTGCTTGTGCATGACTTTGACATGTGGGAATTTTTGATTGCTTGATCTTGGCCCAGTGATTGCGTTTTCGCCCTTGAATTAATTCGTGAATCGAGTCGTTGAATCCGTGAATCGTGAGAATCGACTGATTCGTAAAACAAACTTGCGACGTGTGGATTTATCCATGCATTTGGGCGGGTGTCTGAAAGCAACTGCGCGTACATGCATGTTGCAAAATCTGGATCCTTTGGAGAATGCCTTTCCAACAGCATAATGAAACAAGGAGGCAATGTTTCCTCAGCCGCCGTCTCGTCGAGCGTTGCTTCGTCCACCGCTGCTTCGTCCACCGCTGCTTCGTCTTCTGCTGCTTCATCGCTGTCCACATGGTTTGGTCGTGGAAAAGTGTTAGAAAAGTTTTAGAAAAGTTATTGAATTTGATGGTGATTTTCCTGTGCGAACCCTGTGAAAGAGAGAAGAGAGAGAACACGTGCACTAGCAAGTGACTGAAGTCTTTCTGTTCATACTGACACTTTGAGACATGATGGTGAACATAAGGATGACAGGAGTTCAGCAGTGCCACACCGAACACTGATAATAGAGACGCACGTTATTCGTGACGTGCCACGAAAGTTCGGATTGCGTTATTTGGCTCGGGCGTTGGAAAACAACGCGAGTGACCTGCAGCGCACACGGGTGCTTGCAGTGCATGCTCTCTGGCCAGTCGTCCCCGTACGCAAAATGCGTACGCATTGGGATGTCACCGTACATTTCCTCGTGTTTTGGGCGAATCTGAGCGGTACGACACTGTCGAATTGGGCCTGAATTCGCCCTGAACCAGCCGCTATCGTAGTAAAATGAGGTGTTTTGAAGACCACAGTGAGTGCGTTCGATTATGCACGCGAATCGATTCACGAATCGATTCATGAATCGATTCGCGCTATTCACATCACCCCATGTGAATAGAGTGAATGGATTCCGAATCGATTCCAGGGCTCATGACATGAAAATCGAACGACTTGAATGCACTTGAATCGATTCATGAATCGATTCAAGTGTGTAATCGAACGCACTCACTGGAACACTGCATCCATGTCTTCTTTCCTGCGTCGTTTGTTTGAAAATCGGAGTGTTTTTGAGGTCGTAGTTTCGTCTTCGTTGTGGTATGGCTGTGCGTTCATTTTCCTTGGAAGTACCAAAGTCACAAAGTCACACCCCGTTTCTTACATTACTAGGAGTTTTGCCAGCAGCCACGATAGTTTTTATCCTTGCTTCCATACGTCCTTTCATTGAACATCCAAACGAAACTTCGTGGCGCGGGGACCTCAAGTTTGTCACTTCGAGTTGTACACGACAACCACATCAACACCTCAAAGGACCGAAAAACCAAGAGAGCAAAGTATTTCAGCGTTGCGATTGTGCCTGGCCTACTGTGAAGATGGAGACTTCTACTCGGTAGCGGATACTCGTATCAATAAGCTTGGAGGGAGAGCGTGGCGAGTAAAATGTTGGGATGACAAGAGCCACGTTTTCTCTCGGAAAAGGTCGTTCCTACACACTTGCTCTACCCAGACCTGCAGAAGGCTAGATTTTGCATGCCTGAATCTGCACGTGCGAGATTCGCATCCACCGACATTTTTGTACTCTCGGATTTGCCGCCATCTTGACGAGAGGCCACTGGGAAACTGCTATTGTCCATGCTGCTATTGTCCATGCTGCTATTGTCCATGCTGCTATTGTCCATGCTGCTATTGTCCATGCTGCTATTGTCCATGCTGCTACTGCCCATGCTGCTACTGCTCATGATGCTGCTGGTGTGCTGATGCATTGTACACCGTGCAGTCTGATGCCCGGATGGAGCTGTGGTTTGGCCAAAAACCAAGCAACGTAACTAATAATGTTTGTGTGTGTGTGTGTGTGTGTGTGTGTGTGTGTGTGTGTGTGTGTGTGTGTGTGTGTGTGTGTGTGTGTGTGTGTGTGTGTGTGTGTGTGTGTGTGTGTGTGTGTGTGTGTGTGTGTGTGTGTGTGTGTGTGTGTGTGTGTGTGTGTGTGTGTGTGTGTGTGTGTGTGTGTGTGTGTGTGTGTGTGTGTGTGTGTGTGTGTGTGTGTGTGTGTGTGTGTGTGTGTGTGTGTGTGTGTGTGTGTGTGTGTGTGTGTGTGTGTGTGTGTGTGTGTGTGTGTGTGTGTGTGTGTGTGTGTGTTTCCTTCATTCTCCTGGGTGGTTACCAACAGCCAGTGCATGCCGGAGTATGTGGTGTGATGTGTGTGCGGGAAAAAAAAAAAAGAAAAAAAAAAGAAAAAAAGAAAAAGAAAAAAGACCAAAAAAGGGATTCACTGGCCAGAAAATGTCACTCCAAATAGCTGTATGGTGTAGACCAGGCTGAATAGTGACGGTCAATTCTTCAGCCTTGCAAGCTGTTGAATGGTGTAATCCCAGCACAAGTTGCTATGGCTTCTGCCGTAGCATTGCTATCATCGCCTCCGGCGATGGGCGTCAAAGGTCAAAGGTCAAGGTCAAAGGTGTGTGTGTGTGTGTGTGTGTGTGTGTGTGTGTGTGTGTGTGTGTGTGTGTGTGTGTGTGTGTGTTGGTGTTGGTGTTGTCAACTGACCTACAGGCCAATTTCCCGTCAACCGTCAGTACTGTGTTTAGGTGAGCAGATGTAGCTACTGTAGGTGGTGTTGAGCAGATATACCCTATAGATAGTACCTTAGTAGTGTACCATCATCAACTTCATATATTCAGCTAGCTCTCCAGATCCAGGCACACCCGTATGCCGGGCCCTCTAGAGTCACAAGAATACTTTCTGAATAGGTTTTCAGCGAAAAGCATCACCCCATGGCATGCATGCATGGATAGTGATCGGTGTACACGTGTGCTTATTTGCATGGAAGCAGTGTGTATGTTCTGAGTTGCGGGAAATTCCTAGCTGCAGGCAGTACCCGGTCCTGGGTATGGGGAGCCCTACATGTGTAGCAGAAGTATACGGGCCCTGGGGTTTTGCTTGGGTTTGCTTGGGTTTTGCTTGGGGTTTGCTTGGGTTTTGCTTGGGTTTGCTTGGGTTTTGCTTGGGGTTTGCTTGGGTGTTGCTTGGGTTTGCTTGCAGTTTGGGTAGAGTGTATCCCTTATTTTCCAGTGGATAGATGAGATCTATTTTAGCGCAATAGTACCTCGCTGCTCCATCGGCTTCATGACTGAATCTTTTCCATCTGATTTGTTCATGTTGTTTGAGCTTGTTTTCGTGCTCATTGCTGTGTTCTAAGTTACTTTGAAGTGTGTGTGTGTGTTTGTCAAACATGACCTTGACTAAGATATAGAGAACTTGAGATTGGGTTTGCGACATCGACCCAGAGAAAGAATGGACGGGAGGGATGAAGTCAGCATTTCGTTTGTCTTGTCCGCCTGCGTTTGCATTGTGTCCAGGACCAGCGAGAAGTTGAGTGTGGCCGGTGGAGCAGCGGTGTCTGACGAACGCTGCGTCCTTTGCGGGGTAAGCGCCTGCGTGTTGTCTAAGTACTGTACTGTGGGTATGAACTACTGCTACTGCTGTTGCTGCTGCTGCTGCTGAGTAGTGTTGTTGTAACGTTATTAACTAGCCCTAACTAGCCCTGGTGTCAGTTTGTGAAGCGCATTCCATCGTTTTAATTTTAAAATGGGTTTGTGACACTTTTTTCTGTTCATTTTCTGTGTATTGTGATTGTCGTGTGTAGTCACCCATGGACGTACCGTTTGGCTCTGATGACCAAACCGAGATGTTCACCAAAGCGAGGTCAGCTGCCGGTCACCTGCTCGGCGGCGTGCTAGCCAACACGTCAGCAGCAGCAGCAACAGTGACATCATTAGCAGCGGCGATGGCATCATCGGCAGCTGCTGCTGTCCCTTCCAGTTCTGCTGCTACCACCGCAACTACTATCGCTTCTCCTGCGCTGTCGTCTTGTGCTGCTCCGGGTAAGCTTCATCGACGGTGCTTTACACTACATGCACCTCTACATGTGCAGGTGTGTGCACACAAGCACGCGCACGCCTGTACGCACGCACACATGCACACACGCACAGGAGAAGAAATGATTTGATCACACATCATTGCTTTTCTGCATTTGCCAAGATTGCCAGATTGATTGCCCTGGTCTTCTTGTGTGTGTGTGTGTGTGTGTGTGTGTGTGTGTGTGTGTGTGTGTGTGTGTGTGTGTGTGTGTGTGTGTGTGTGTGTGTGTGTGTGTGTGTGTGTGTATGTGTGTGTGTGTGTGTGTGTGTGTGTGTGTGTGTGTGTGTGTGTGTGTGTGTGTGTGTGTGTGTGTGTGTGTGTGTGTGTGTGTGTGTGTGTGTGTGTGTGTGTGTGTGTGTGTGTGTGTGTGTGTGTGTGTGTGTGTGTGTGTGTGTGTGTGTGTGTGTGTGTGTGTGTGTGTGTGTGTGTGTGTGTGTGTGTGTGTGTGTGTGTGTGTGTGTGTGTGTGTGTGTGTGTGTGTGTGTGTGTGTGTGTGTGTGTGTGTGTGTGTGTGTGTGTGTGTGTGTGTGTGTGTGTGTGTGTGTGTGTGTGTGTGTGTGTGTGTGTGTGTGTGTGTGTGTGTGTGTGTGTGTGTGTGTGTGTGTGTGTGTGTGTGTGTGTGTGTGTGTGTGTGTGTGTGTGTGTGTGTGTGTGTGTGTGTGTGTGTGTGTGTGTGTGTGTGTGTGTGTGTGTGTGTGTGTGTGTGTGTGTGTTCTGTGTGCTTTGTGTACTGAGCGCTTCTCCATGGTGGCCACCATCATAAAGCGACAGGCACAAGTTGATGGCGATACACGTTCTCACTGTCTTGTTGTTCGCAGAAAACGGTGACTCGGCGGCAGGCTGTGGAGGCAGTTGTTCGTGCAGTGGTGGTGCTGCTGCTGGTGCATCCGCACCGTCATGCCAGCAGTAAGTCTAGTTGATGATGGAGGCGAATATCAGTGTGAAAACATGTTCAAGGAAAAGAAGAATAAAAGTTGTCTGATGATTTGGTTGTTACCATGGAAACTCTGAGTTACAACAAAAAGCCCTACTTTCCGCTGTGTAACTCTTGTGTAAATACTGTTTCCAAATTTTCTCGCAAGTTTTGGCATAAACGAATTTCCCACCGCTGCTTTCCAACACTGCTAGCGTGTGCACTCTCTTTCCAGTGTAGTGGTGGATCGGTTACCTGTGGCCCTCAGAACAGATGGTGTTTGCCGGGGAGGTAAAACTACCGTATTTCCCCATAAGTTAGTACGTACTAACTTTAGAACTTAGCAACCACATGAGTACTAACTTTCGGGGTGGTACTATCTTTCGGGGAGTACTTTTTTATCGGGGGTAAATGACACGCAGTGGGAAGCCTGCGCAACTCTAGTGTCCGTGCATATGATGTATGTACTGTACGGTGTCTGTACATGTAGGACGGGTACGAACTTACTATCTTTCGGGGGGAACTGTCTTTCGGGGCGATAACCTCGGCAGTGGAAAGTGTATTTTTTATAGGGGGTACTAAGTCATTGGGGAGAACTAACTTACGGGGAAATACGGTACTGTAAATATACAAATTTTCGGCAGCTATTTAATTCCGGCTATATTCGGCACCGACCCAAAACGCCTAAGTCAAAACGCCGATGAAATTTTTCACAGCATCATTTTTTCATTGATTTGATTTTTATTTCACGGATCCTCCAGAGGCAAATAGATGCCTATCGAAGGGAGTCTCCTAAGTAAGTGTGGAAAATGAGAAAGTATGTTCGTAGGGGAGAAGAGGTAGAAGATACATTAGAATATAGAGTACAAAAGAAGTAAATTCAGTACTTCGGGTAGTACATTGCATGCTAATCATAACATCTATATCACAGCATCTGTCGCACTATACAATGCCCTCTACCCCACGCCGAAAATAAATCGCCGCCGAAATGTCAAAAATCGTGAAGTGCCGAAATTTTGCAGCGCCAAATTTTTTTATATATACAGTAAGTCTGAGAAATACTATTTTAATAGTACAATGAGATAGGCAAAAGAGAACACACCGCTGTTGGACTGTGCGGGAATTCCTTCTCCAGAAGGTAGCATCCAACATCATGCACACGTTGGGAGGATTCGGCCACGATGTCCCGGATGCGTTTTAGCCTCTCCATTCGATCAATGTTGCTGATGGTGCGGAAGTTCACCCACTCCGGCAGTGCTGTAGAGACGGTATAATAGCATAAGCAAACTGATACAATCATCACACTCATCCAACAACACATCCACCTCTCCCTCTCTCACACACAGGCATTCACTCCAGTGCACACACATGTGTATGCATACACACATATGCGACGGGCGGTTCCAAAACCACACATATACTTCAGTACACAGTAAACACATACACACTCAAATACGCACACACACACACACACACACACACACACACACACACACACACACACACACACACACACACACACACAAACTCATACCCCCCCCCCCCCCCCACACAAACACAAACGCACACATACATGATTCAATTACATGCATACATGGGCTGTTATCGTTTTGTCAGATCCATTTCCAGATCCCAGATCCACTGGATCCCTTTTACGTGTAAACAAGCCGTATTTGCATGCTTGAGTGTGTGGTCTTGAGGGATCGAGGGAGCATGCAGACGAGATTGTAGTGCTCTAGGGTCCGACCTAAGGAATTTGATAACACCCATAGAATCAATCGATCACAGATATTCACACCACTACTATCACCTTGTTGAGGTAGAAAAGTGACAGGCCAAAGTCACTCGAGGAGTTTGCACGTACGTTTGTCCACGTGCAAGTGTGAATGTCAACCGCCGATACCAACTTCGGTTTTAGCAACACTAAAATGAGAATCCGCTGGATCCAGTCAACCCTGCTCCCGGGGCATGGCTGCTTGGATCCTAATCTGGATCTGGATTTGACCAATCGATCAATGCAGATCGAATGGATCCTGTGGATCTGGATCCGAATCCGACCAAATAATAGCAGCCAAGGATGCAAAACTGACACGAAAAAGACTGTAAATGTTCCACAACTCGTGAAAGCGAACTGTAATCAGTCAAATGTACCATTCCGTGTATTATTTTCACCCCTAATGAAAGCTCCCTTTGAATCTGAACAGCTTGGCCCTGGAAGCAGAAATCCAAGTGGGATTGTACTCTCCATGTACTTCAGGCATGCCACTGGCTCAGAACACATTTTTGTCTAGTTGGGATATCAGGGATACGGTACAAAAAGGAATCACAGTGCAAGAGTGAGTCACAGCACGTACAGGACAGGGGAGGGGCGCCTAAATTCTGATGGCGCACCCTCTCCTCTGATAGTGCACCGCCCTACTTGTTTTTCAATTTTCGTCTTTTTTCACTTCACACCGCAAAATTGCGGCCACAAATCGATCGTTCTATCCGCTCAGTGCACAAGTACGTTTACATCTTTCTTTGTGACAAGGCAATAACGAACATGGAAAAATGGGTGAACTGTTTTTTTTCCCTACCCCTCCCCACCCCATCCCCCGCCCTCTACAGTTATTCCTGGCTAGAACCTTGTTTACCTTTGTCGTCGCGCACAGTACGCTATTCCGCAGGCTTTTGTCTTTCACAATGTGTGTCATTATGTGTGTAAACTAGGGGTGAAACGAGTATCTATTTTGACCAATCGATCACTCGTTCATAATATTCGATCGAGTATCCGATTATTTCGAGCATTTTATCAAAATTCAAAAGCGCTAGATTTGTGAGTTCTCGACCAATTCGGGAGAAATTATCTGTGAACATACAGCATTATGGATCATCTTCTATGTAAACACTTACCGGAGGACGAGCCAAGTATTGACTCCTGATCTGCCGACTTTGGCTTCGCCGGATGGTCAGTTTTCCCACTGGCAGTTGCGCTGAGTCGCTTTGCCATAGTATTGGCAACATGTTCGGCTACATGAGGCTGGCTGTGTTCAATGAGTTTCAGGAACGTATCCATCTGTTCGTCCGTTTTCGTTAACATCAACCTCACCACATGCTTGGACAGATCCCACTTCTCGTTTTCCTTGCCAGAGGCAGTAACATATTCCTTTTTGCTAAGGACACCGTTCTCCAGCAGGTCCTCCAAGATCAGTGACACATCTAGATTGGAGACCAAGTACTTGATGTTGTACCGCACACTGTCCGACATTGCGCCGGCAGCAAGTCCGTCAAAAACACCCACTTCGCCACAGTCTCTGTCCACGCCGGCTTCACCGGCTGGCATGAACTGTTCTGTCCACAGTGGACAATGGAGAACACCGCATACAACTATGACTGAAACGAATCAACAGCAACCATCCGGCAGAGAAGATGCGCCGAGAATGATGATCTACCGGTAGTTAGCAGGGAGTCGTGAAAACCCTCACCGTCACGACTCCCCTGCATGCAGGCATGCTAGTGCTACGTACATCACTATCTGCATGTATCAGTGTAGTGTCACCAAGAGTGCATAAACCGTGTACTCTTGGTGTCACGCATGCGCCCTGTCCGTTGTGACGTTGGAGTACGTCTTGGAAGACGAGACGTTTGGTGGTGGGTCGGCATGGCAATGAACGTTTGGTGGTGGGTCGGCATGGCAATGAACGTTTGGTGGTGGGTCAGCATGGCAATGCTACTTCAAGCACTGTAAATATACAAATTTTCGGCAGCTATTTAATTTCGGCTATATTCGGCACTGACCCAAAACGCCTAAATTAAACGCCGATGAAATTTTCCACAGCATCTGTCGCACTATACCATGCCTTCTACCCCACGCCGAAAATAAATCGCCGCCGAAATGTCAAAAATCGTGAAGTGCCGAAATTTTGCAGCGCCGAAATTTTGTATATTTACAGTAACTTTTTTAGGTAGGAGAGGCACCGCTTCCTGCAGCTTCATATCGTATGTCCGCACCTTTAAAGCCATGGAGGTATATTCGATTATAAAGCCAGTCTCAGTTATAAACCCATGGGCTTCATAAATGAAAGACATTTGAAGTATGAACTTAGAAGTTGCGACTTCGGCGGTAATAGTCATGAAGTTGGTTGCTCCAACGAGGAGCACACGCTTCTTGCCGAACTGAGTCAGTCAAGTGTCAAGTTCGGCAAGAAGCGTGTGCTCCTCGTTGGAGCAACCAACTTCATTTGAAGTATGTTTTGTGAAAATGAAGGAATTAAAACTATACTAACAAACTCACATCCCAACAGGGAGGGTGAACACGTGGATTTAGATTGAAATCCTGTGTAGACTTTGACTTTTATGCCATGGCGTAGTGAGTGGGTCATTTTGCATCTAAAATATCTAGGAAAGCAGCGGTGTTTCGAATATAAGGCCATGGCTTTAAAGGCCATGGCATACGGCAATAGGAAGAGGTGTTCTAGAGCAGACCTGCTCTTTCCCAATCACTCTACAATAATTACTTGTATTATCAAACTCGTTTTTATCATGCAATTAATTACCCTTGTCAGATTTGCAACTTGTTAGTTTCTGGTACGATTGACTTGATGGTTGGTACTTGTACGTGTATGTATAGCTAAAATGTAACTGTTAGTATTCTGTTGCTGAAAGATAGAGATGGTGGTGGTGTGTGTGTGGGGGGGGGGGGGGGGGAGGGGGGGGGCTGCTTGAGAGTTGCATTTTTTTTAACACATATTCACACTGCTTATTGCACGCCACCTATGTGTATGTGTACACGTGTGTCTGTGTGTGCTTGCATAGGTTTACACCAGCAATGCTCAAGCCGTTCACATGCTACGGTAAGAAATTACTAAGAATCCCGGGGGGGGGGGGGGGGGGTACCAGCAAGTGACTTTTCTCCTTATCTCTTTCTCTTGGTATGTCTGTCTTTGTGTTTGTCTGGTCCATCGCCAACTTGCCCTTGCTCGTGCTTCAGGTCAGGGTGTGTATCCGTTTGATCTTCTGATGTGCGTATGTCTGATGTGTGTGTGTGTGTGTGTGTGTGTGTGTGTGTGTGTGTGTGTGTGTGTGTGTGTGTGTGTGTGTGTGTGTCCCTGTCCGCCTTCTGCGATGTGGCATCCAGCTTTGGCCTCACGGTCAGCATGACGAAGACTAAGCTACTGGTCGCGGGCTATGGAGTCGCTGCCGCTGATTGTTCCGATCTGGCAGTTGGCAATGAAAGGGTTGAAGCTGTTACCTCCTTCCCCTATCTTGGATCTGTTATAACTCCGGATTCGCGAGCTCATGCCGATGTCCAGAGCCGCCTTGCGAAGGGTGCCAGGGCCTTTGGCTGTCTTCGGCGGATTTTACATGATCAGAGCCTGAACCTGCCTACTCGACGGCATTTGTATGTGGTATGTGTTCTCACCACGGTTTTGTATGGCTCGGAGTGTTGGACCCCATTGAAGTCGGACTTGGACAAGCTGGACAGGTTCCATCACGCCAACCTACGGTCAATCCTTGGCATTTCGCGCGGCCGCCAGTGGGAGCAGCACATTACATCGGAGCAACTACGCACACAGTGGGGTGACCCTACTCCACTGTCGTGCATGGTACAGCGAAGACGCTTGGAGTGGCTTGGGCACCTAGCTCGGCTTGATAACAATCGGTTACCCAAGCAGTTGCTCTTCGCTCATCTTCCACGAACCCGCCCGTTTTGCGGCCCCCGACATCGCTGGAAGGACATTGTCCAGGCTGATCTGACTGTAGCCGGTGTGCACAATTGGTTCCAATCAGCCAATGATCGCGGAGAGTGGCGTGACATAGTGTCGGCAGCAGCGGGGGTGAAGGAGCCTGCCCCGAAGACGATTGTGTGCCACGTTTGCGGCCGCCTGTTTCGTCGGCGCGCCGACATGGCCCGGCACAAGTGCACAGCAGTCCGACAGCTCCCCGTATCACAGCAGCCTGGGTCGGTGCAGTGTCCTGCCTGCAGTAGATGGCTCCGGAGCAGGGGTGGGCTTGCAGTGCATAAGTGCTTAGGGAGTGACAACTGTGACGACCGACCGCCTTTTGATGCTCCTCCTGTTGCCGAGGTCCCGGTGTGTACTGCCTGCCAGCGTACTTTCAAGTCTACTGCTGGCCTCAAGCGCCATCGCTGTGGACCCCGCCCGAAGCGCCCTACAGTGACTGATCGCCAGCACTTTGAACATCATTGCCGAGTCTGTAGTCAACGCCAGTTTCGGAGGCGACAGGACCTGGAGCGCCATTTGAAGCACTGCCTACCTCTCCCCTAACCTCTCTGACAGTACCTCCCTTTGGGGAGCGGCGTGGCCATTTCTGGCAGCTGTCAATAGTAGTAGTAGTAGTGTGTGTGTGTGTGTGTGTGTGTGTGTGTGTGTGTGTGTGTGTGTGTGTGTGTGTGTGTGTGTGTGTGTGTGTGTGTGTGTGTGTGTGTGTGTGTGTGTGTGTGTGTGTGTGTGTGTGTGTGTGTGTGTGTGTGTGTGTGTGTGTGTGTGTGTGTGTGTGTGTGTGTGTGTGTGTGTGTGTGTGTGTGTGTGTGTGTGTGTGTGTGTGTGTGTGTGTGTGTGTGTGTGTGTGTGTGTGTGTGTGTGTGTGTGTGTGTGTGTGTGTGTGTGTGTGTGTCCCCACCCCCCCCCCCCCACCAAAAATAGGGATTCACTGGCCAGAAAATGTCACTCCAAATAGCTGTATGGTGTAGACCAGGCTGAATAGTGACGGTCAATTCTTCAGCCTTGCAAGCTGTTGAATGGTGTAATCCCAGCACAAGTTGCTATGGCTTCTGCCGTAGCATTGCTATCATCGCCTCCGGCGATGGGCGTCAAAGGTCAAAGGTCAAGGTGTGTGTGTGTGTGTGTGTGTGTGTGTGTGTGTGTGTGTGTGTGTGTGTGTGTGTGTGTGTGTGTGTGTGTGTGTGTGTGTGTGTGTGTGTGTGTTTAATCTTCTGATATGTGTCTGTTTAATCTTCTGATGTGTGTGCCTTTTTCATCTGATCAGGTTGTCGGCTTGTGCTCCATGACATGGTGAGTGTGTGTGTGTGTTGTACAGTGTGCTGCTTCCACCACTGCTCACGTTCTTTCAGGCTCTCACACATTCACGGCTTGGATATTTGCCTCCACACGTCAGATTCCTACTGTTCTAGTCCAGCCCTTGCATACTCGACCCTGGAAAGCCGTGGGATTCATAGGCACTTTGCACTTTGCTGCTGTATGGTCTCTGCTGTTGAAATTTCCAAGCCATGCTGTTTTCTTGGGGAATAGGAGTCTGAATTTATGTGCTCTCTATCTTGTGTTTGTGTGCGCGTGCGTGCGTGTACGCTTGTAGAAGCAAGATCAGCAATCCCTGTTCCCGACGCGAGTCACGCGTGATGTGCAGTTGGCTTCTAATCGGTATGTCATAGGAATGCTTGTGCATGACTGATTGTAGCTATTGTGCTCGCTGGTCCATGCCATGCGCGTGTGTTACCGTACTTCCCCACATATAAGCCCATGGGCTTATAAGTGAAAATTTGCTACAAAAAATATTTTTTGCTGTTTGAACATGTTCGGGTAGAAGCCCATGCGCTTATAATAAGTTAGTTTATATGTGCAATACAGGTTTGTCTGTGTCCTAAACAAAGGTGTTATCATAATGCTTGGCAGTATATTCAGCTCCCGGGTGTTTCACCAATTGTGTTCACATGTAAGCACATGCGCTTATAATTGAGGGGTGCGCTTCTGTCCGGACATAAGCGCGCTTATATGTGCAGAAGTACGGTAAGGCGTTTTGTTAGCGACACAGTTTATGTTTGGTGGTGTCCTTGCCCTACATGTGCGTCGTGGTAGTGCGGACACTGAACACGTGGCAAGTATTAGAGAGGTTAAGATACCTTTTTGTTCTTTTGCTTGTATGACCCATGTGTGCACCGTTAACACAGGGGTGGCTTGGCAACTGACAACCAGTCTATTCATAATTATGTCTTTACTCACTCAAATTCTGAGTCGAAAGCGCTGAGATTCTGTAGAAATGTTCGTTTGCATTCTAAAACTGCGTGCGTGTGTGTGTGCACTGGTGTTGCTGCAGGTCTGAGATGAGGGAGCAGATCAAGGATTTCCTGCTGGAGGATGACTGAGCGCTGCTGTGCAGCATGCACCCCGTGTGGCTTACTTGCACGCCCCGTGGACTATTGCGTCGGCAACACGCAGTCACGCAGCACGCAACGCGCTGGCTATTTGCTGATGGAACCAAGCTCAGCGCGGTTGTGTACTAGGTCTTGCTGTTACCACGGCACCTGGCTCGACTGGTTAACGTTGCCTTTGCGTGTGCTATCGTCCTGGTATATGTACTGGCAGCACACAACACGGCTGGAGGCAGAGAGTAGTAAACTACTGGTATTTTTACTACTCCCTGGCCGGAGGAGTACTTATAGGAGTGTCACCATGTCTCCTAGTGTGTGTGTCGACACGCTAGTTACCAGCAGAGCATTGCCAGCCGTGCAGGCCCAAGTGGGCTGACCTGTTGACATGCCACCTACCCGCACTGCATTGTCGTGCAGTTTGATGAATGTGTGGGTGACATCGCTTGCAGCATTTCAGTGGCTGATACGCTGTACACTGTACACTCTACACTGTACAACCACCTCTGCGCATATACTCTACTGGAACTGGCTAGCAGATCTGCTTCTTCTCTATAAGTTACTGCATGTGTTATGCTGGTGAAGCCCTGCAGTCAGCTACTCGAGCTGTCTATTTCCTGACAGTAGTAATATTTTGAACTTATTTTGAACTTCTTGAGGTAGCACTTGTGCGATGTTGATCAAGTTGCTCCGACTGATATACATTGTTTAGAGTTTCACCAAGAGTACGTAACCCCCGGGGGTTATTTACCTTGGTTTCACGATTGAACACTCATCAGACGAATGACAAGGACTCACAAATAGTTCAGTATTATAAGGGCAAAAGCTCCGAGTTTTTATGAATAAATTTGCCCCCGTCCTCCTCCACTGTATGCCTATGCTCTGTGTATGTTCTACACATAGAGTACTGTCAGCGTGGCGCTGGCCTGCATGCACTATTGTGATTACATGCACAATGGTGACCAAAGAAATCCGACTCGCGAGTCGAAAGCAGCACGTTGTTTGCACGACGCACGGTCCAAAAACCCACCTGTGAGGGCCGCATGAGCCTTGGCGCTGCTTTAAATTTGGCTCATGGGTCGGATTTCTTTGTCCACGACTGTATAATTGTATCAGAGTCTGAGTATACAACTTTCTCTCTCTCTCTCTCTCTCTCTCTCTCTCTCTCTCGTATGGGCCAAATGCACGATGCGCTGCTTTCATTACATCATGGCATCCGGATATCCGTGCACTGCAGAAAATCAAACTCCAAGCTTTCCGTGTGGTTAGCTGAAACCAACTTACGTAGTTATCATGTGGTTATTGGATTGAAGCTACACGTAGTTAATTCACCCAAGAATTAGAGATTGTGCATGCATTCTCGAACGAATCATGCAAAATAGCTGTGCCTTGGTGCACGAGGGTACACTCCAGCACGTACACACGCATGCAGAAATTCCCCTATTCCCCTGCCTTGCGAGTACAAATATACCATACCACACAACTGCCTGTTTGTTTTTTTATCACACAGCATATCATTAGAGGATTGAAGAAAAAAACACCAAGTCACGTCATGGTATGCTCAAACCGACCTGAATCTGAGGAAAGATACATTGTGCAAGCAGCAATATTATAACAACAGCAGAGTCACTCCTGAAAAGCAGCAGTGTAGCGCGTACGTGGATTTAAGCAACAGCTAGCAGCATACACATACCCAAGACTGGCATAGTTAATGAATTAAAAAGAAAAGAATAAATGGACAATAGAGCCAGGGGCAGTGTTGTCTCAAGCAGAGCATGCGTGGCGATCAAAACGGAATAAAACCGCGTATTGAAGAGATTTGAGGGAAAAAATGGCTGCAGACTCTCATGCAGTGGATATTTCTGGGAGTTACATTTCATGGCGTTCGTGGAAAGATAGGATCAACCAGTGGCAGGGGTGTATGCGACAATAGAAAAATATTACAAGTCTGAAAGTGCTAAAGCGAAATTTGGAAAAAACCTAAATTTTCAATTGTGAATGCAGTGACTTGAAAGAAAGTCAGTGGTCGAAACCATACACGTGAGAAGCTAACAGAATTCAAAGCAAGCCAGCGCTGAAAACCATACACACGTGAGAGAGCCTAACAGAATTCAAAGACGGGCTTGCGCAGGTGAATCTTCTGCACAAAGCTGAGGTGGCTATCGGTGCGGTACTCGGTTGATCGCATGGTCATGGTGCAAGACGGCATGCTCACCAGCTCCCACGGCGTCATGCTGTTGCGCAGCGCACGCTCCAGGTTCAGTATCTACCCGGGTAAAAATGGAATTGCAGGCAGAACACATGCACACACCCACGCGAGCACACCCACACACATCCGCGCGCGGGCACAAGACCACACAACTGTCAGTGACGGCAACGCCAACACCATCCGCACACCATTTTCTCAAGGATCAACCGTTTCACGTTGTGCGTATTTCCCCGAAAAGGCCCACAGCTCCACCATAGTGTGTGTGTGGGGGGGGGGGGGGGGCAACTCATGCATGCCTCATGCTAAGTCTTGCATTGTAGTTTTTACTGCGAAATGCACGATCAGAAAGATCAACAATCTCAATGAGTGAAATGCAGTTGTACATGTAGTGTACCACGCAGCACACCTATCAATCATCTCACGCCCATACTGCTATGCAATGGCCAATACAAGCACCAGGCCAAACAATTCCTTGAGTGACGCAGCCAGCCAGGGACGCACCTGCCCACGCAGCACTCCCATTTGCTGGTTGAAATGTAGCACATTGAACGAACTGTCCTCCTGCAAGAGAAAATAGAAACACAGCAACAAATACGTTACAAGGAAGTGACGAGAATGACTCGCCCACCGTTCACACCATACACCTGGAAACCAGGTCTGTACTGCATCAGGCGCACTGCACCGTACATGGTCGTGCATGCGTCTGTCATACTATTTTAGCATATGCATCCTCTTTGCGAAGTAACAACACACGTTAGTTGCATGACTGGCTGTTGTAGAGATAGGATGTGAACCATTATGTGGTAGTTTGAGTGTATGAGAAGCAGTAATGATAGATATTACAAGTAGAAGATGCCATGCCTGACGTGCTGACAGCTCAAATCCCACCACGCACACGTACGTTTACTGTAAACTCGGAGAGAGTTGCGGTTGCTCGCGACAGTGCTCAATACACCTAGGTACAGAGCCTAGTACACACACTTGAGAGGAATCAAAAGCGTTTCTGCTGTAACTCTGAGCTTCACGGTTTTAACCGATCATCAGACAGCAGAAACGCTTTTGATTCCTCTCAAGAGTGTGTTCGTTTACTGTACATACTCCTGGCAGAACTCACCTTGAACAGAGAGAGCAGATCATCAATGAGATCTTCTGCAAAGCGGGGATCGGATATCTTGGGCAGAACGTGATCGACAGTGGCTTTCGAAAACGGCTTCTTGGCCATCGGTAGCCATGCCCAGTGGTACGGATCTGAACGAAAATTATAGCAGAAGTGTAACATGAGTGCACAGGTAACTAGGTGTGTGTGTGTGTGTGTGTTTGTGTGTATGTGTGTGTGTGTCTGCACGCGTGCATGCATGTGAGTGCAATAGAGATAAAGTACATTGCTCTGAGTGGTGGTGACCGGGGAGGTTGTATTCTGAACATACATGTACTATTTACACAGACACCCATGTAGAAACAGCACAATGGCAGACATTCACAAATACCCATGTAGAAACAGCACAAATGCAGACACCGGGTAGTGTGATTACAGGTGGAATCCTGATACATGTAATTCGAATATGGCTTAATTCGAAGTTCGAACATACCGCTTAATTAGAAGTTTTTCCAGGACCGATTTCTGTCAATACGATTCCCACATTAAAATTTTCTGAAAATTCGAACCTCGAACCGGACATGTCCGGTTAATTCGAAGTTCCACGGATTCCACTTACATAGAAAATGTGTGGGATTCGTGCTGATAATTCGAAGTTAGCAACGTGTAATTCGAAGTTCACTGTACACTGTACTGGTCAATGCAGTTTGCATGAGCTGGCTGTGCCTGTCAGTGCAGTATCCGTGAGATCTGTGTCTAAGGTCCATAGCGCAACTCTGCGTGACCATGGGAGCATTTCGACACACATATTGTGTTGTGGGTTCATGTTTGGATAATAAGAAGTTTTTTCTGGCATTTTGAGGTTCGAATTATCAGGATTCCACCCGTATTAACATCCTATGTGGGAACATTGACCAATACTACAACCCATATTCAGGTGTGTTGTGTGCTTACATGCTCTCCAAGAGTCTGGGTGTTTGAAAGGAAACGACAGTCCGTTGTCAATGGCTGCAATCGTTATCGAGCCACGGCCATCGTCTGGTTGCACGCGCACAGCTGGCGATGAATCAGCACCGCTACCCGTAGAGACAGCGGCCACGGGGTCCAAGCCGACGTTGACCATGCCGTCAGCGTCCGCGCTGCCGCCGGCATCTGGTGACTGTTTCCGCGCCGCTGCTCCTGCTGTTGCTGCGGAGGCGGATGAGCTGGTGCCTGCGACAGCATGGTCCCGTGTGACGTCGGAAAGCCCTGGTAGCTGTTGCACACACACACACACACACACACACACACACACACACGTATACACATACACACGCACGCACGCATACACACACACACACTCACAAACAACACAACAAATTGTAAACGGCCTGACGTGTGCAAATGACCAGCCGGACATCAAACTTCCGTCGCGTACGTATGTTTTGCCACATTTGCGTCACTAACATTTGCCATCGCAAACTACAATCTGTTCAAGAGATCTAATACTTTGTTGATGGTAAAGGAAATAAACAAGGTTACTTGGAGCACACACAGAAGATGTCACTACAGCAAAGTAGCTATACAACCTGCGTGCATGACTACTACAATGCTGCTACATGAAATCCAGCTGCGTCACTCCAGGCCGCACAAACCCTACACCTGCGCACACCGGGCTGCGAAAATGATGCAAGGCGCACACGCGAGTGACGCGACTGGATTTCACTGAGCACCACTGTGGTACACGGCGCACTGCACACTGTAGTACACCACCGGTGGCAACTGAAATCCAACCCCCTGAGCGGTGAGTTCACATTCTAGCGCATCGAGCGGTCTCTATTTCATAGTGTTACAATCCCGTGTTGGGTCCTTGCGATGTGAGCGCGCCGCTCAAGGGGCCGGATTTCAGTTGCCAGCAGTATATACTACAGTGTACAGTGCTGCTTCACTGAACATGTACGAGTGCATACAGTCATAGGCTTACCAACTCAACAGAGGAGGAGGTGGCGGTCGATGACTGAGATGTCGATGTCGGCCTCTCATACTTGATCAACCAATTGTCATTGCCACGATCTAACATGGAAAATGTGATGCAAATTGTACAGGATCAGCCAAAATCAGACAGCCCCTCAATATGGAGAGAATGAGGGAGACAGAGAAAAGGAGAGGGAGAAAGAGAGAGTGTGTGAGTGAGTGAGTCAGAGTGAGTGAGAGAGTGAGTGAGTGAGAGAGAGAGAGAGAGAGAGAGAGAGAGACACACACACACACACACACCAAATAGACAAGCAGACAGGAATACAGACAAACGGGGAAGGCAGGGGCAACCAGTGCGGACAGATAGAACGCAAGCAGCATAACACATCACATACCAGTGTTTCGAGTTATGTAGTCCAAGATGACAAGTCTCTCAAACTGCTCTTGTAACTCATTGGCAAGGTGCGGTGGAGGTGGGTTATTCTCAAACTCCTTTAGCCAATGATCTGCATCCTTGTAGCCACGAACAAACAGCTGAAATGAACCCACCTGCAAAGAAAATATTGCATGTTTATTGACATGCAAACTTAAAGTATACATAACAGGGTTCTAGCCAAAGGGGGGGGGGGGGGGGGGGGGGAGAGCACAGCCCCCCCCCCCCCTTGTGAAAAAGTGCTGCCCCCTACTCATTTTCCGATTATCGTGTTTTTACGCAATTCAACGAAAGTCACTATTAGATGGTTCATAAAGGCACATTAGTCTGGGGAGAAGCCAGGGATTCGCCCCATACGTTGCATTTAGTGTGGCAAGACAATATTGGAAAGTGGAAAAATGGGATTCGGGTAACTGCTTGCTACCGTATTATCTCTAATATAAGCACGGTCCTTTATTTTTTCAATGTACCTCTGTGCTATTAATGGAGACGTTCCTTTATTGGAGACTGTTCCATTATTATTTCAACCTCATTTCAGAGGCATGTTGCCATACCAAATTCATGTCTGACACACACATTTCACGGTTTTTCGCCGGTACAGATAATGAATTTACACAGTGTGCTTATAATGGAGACTGAGCACGTTATTTTTTGAATGCCGCCCAAGGTGTTCTATTATTGGAGACGTGCTATTATTGGAGACTGTGCTTATATTAGAGATAATACGGTATGCCCCCCCCCCCCCCCACTACTATTGTGACCTGGCTAGAAGTCTGTGACATTATGTCGACTGACGAGTGTTTTTCCAGATGCGAAACTCTGAGTAGCGGCAAGGAAGGACTTTGTTGCTCTGTTGCCGTTTGTGAATAGCACATGTACATGACATTGTATATACCGGTACATGTACATGTATATGAAGATGAACGAAAAGAACAGTCGGTGCCTTCTATGTTCTCTCCCACTCCCGGGTAGATCAACAACCTTGGGGCCAAGGGTATTCACTATTGGTACATAGTATATGCACAAGACTAGAGAATTTACAAGGACATAGCATTTCCTAAATTTGATACTCGGACGTTGAGCCAATAATAATGTAGAAGGAAACAGACATATGGATACAAGTTTTTTTATGCCTAGTCGTTGCACTTCCTGACTGCATGAAGTATCTAGTTACAGTGGTGGACAGTTACTCTAAACTTGTGTTCTAAATGTACCGTTATTCTCCACAAGCTCCCGCAGTGTGCTCTCGTACCTTGTGTGGTAAACCAGTTTTTACCCGGCGTCGCAGCTTCTTGGGCAGATGCTCCGAGGCCATCTGCTTAGTCTGAGAGGCGGCACGGTGGAATGCTGAGTAATGGAATGATGGACTGGACAGCCATACCACCTACACAGTCGTGCACACACAGACAGACACAGACACACAGACAGACACACTTACACATGCCCATTGCTTTTAAAAGCGATGATAGCAAACAACCTATGTTAGATATTGCAACTTGTGCTGGGATCATTGCACCATTCAGCAGTTCGTAAGGCTGACAAATTAACCCGCACTAAGTTTAGCCTGGTCTCCATACAGACACACACATACACACACACACACGCAACGCCTGTTGGGAGTTCCCTAGTAAAATAATAAATTCTACTACTACTACACACACACACACACACACACATACACACACACACACACACATACACACACACACACACACACACACACACATACACACATACACAGACACATACACACACACATACACACACACACATACACACACACACACACAGACACATACGCACACACATACACACACGCGCACACACACACACACACACACACACACACATACGCACACACACGCACACACACACACGCACACACACACACACACACGCACACACACACACACACACGCACCCTTCTTGGACGACAACTGTCACTACTGTGCATGCAAAGATTATTCTGCTCATTCACACTCACACAGTACCTACTACAGGTGGAATCCTGATAATTCCAATATGGCTTAATTCGAACATACCCGCTTAATTAGAAGTTTTTCCAGGACCGATTTCTATCAATACGTTTCCCACATACAAGTAAAAAATTCTGAAAATTCGAACCTCGAACTGGAGATGTCCGGTTAATTCGAAGTTCCACAGATTCCACTTACATATGTGTGGGATTCGTGCTGATAATTCGAAGTTAGCAAAGTGTAATTCGAAGTCCACTGTACATTGTATGGTCAATTCAGTTTGCATGAATGAGCAGGCTGTGCCGGTCAGTTCAGTATCCGTGAAATCTGTGTCTAAGGTTCATATATATATATATATGCAACTCTGCATGACCATGAGAGCACTTTGACATACGGTAAAGTCTTGTATAAAAGCCGCACTTGAATAGAAGCCGCCCTCGAATAGAAGCCGCAATTTTGGGCCCATCAATCACACATAAGCCTGGTTTTAGTGTTGACATACATAGAAATACCTGACTTGTATAGAAGCCTGTCTCATATAGAAGCCTGCAAAATTTCACCAAGAAAGTCATAGAAGCCGCGGCTTTTATACAAGACTTTACGGTACATATTGTAGTAATAGGTTTTTCATTTTGACCCGACGAGACCATACGACGCTTCCAGATCACAGCACGAACAGTTCACCAGCCACACTCCATGAAGATGGCAACAAAGAATTTGGTACATATTGTGTTGTGGGTTCATGTTTGGATGATTAGAATGTCCGGATACATGTAATTAGAAGTTTTTTTCCTGGCATTTTGAGGTTCCAATTATCAGGATTCCACCTGTACCAGCAGTTCTGCTAAGTCACTATGTTAGTTGCCTGCGACGACATGGGTTCAGCACACTTGTTAATCTGCAGACCGCCCCTCACATTGAACCGTGATGGCGCAAACATTCGGCGATTTGTTGCTGTTTCTGGCGACGACGGCAATTGACTTTGGGCAGAGTGGAGATTCAAACACAAACATGGGACTGTGCAGTGTCTGCTCCAGGATTTCAAACCAACGGCGGGTACACGTGTACCTGGCACAACCATTGCAACCGGGTCAGAGTCAGGTCCGTTCAAGTGTTGCTACTGCATGTACAACCCCGGCTCTGGAGCTGACACTGCTATGAGCCTGCATGCCTACATGTACACGCACAGGCTAAGCTACCCCCCGGTGGGTATTTAAGTACTTTCTCTGTACACCAGGCGCATTCTCTGTGCATTCTCCGTGTACTGTTCAGGCATACTACGGCATACAGTACACGAGTACCTTGGTCTTGGGCACTATGTTCAGCTTGAGTTTCCCATCCACAATACTAGCGCCAGCCTCCGACATGTAGCCAAAGTTGGGCACGAGACAACCGCGTCCAAACATACAGGGGCAACAGTGCTTCTGGAACCACTTTGCCCACTTTGGATTCAGCGCACCATACGGCTCCTCGTTCTTCGGCTTGAACACACCAACGATTTTCTGCAACAGGCACACACACGTGTACACACGCGGGCACACACACACACACACACACACACGGGCATACACACACGTGCACACACGCGGGCATGCACACACACACACACACACATGCAGAATAAGGCTGTGGACCCTGGCTGCACCACACGTACTATGTCACCTTGTGATGACGTCACACGTGTGTTTGGCGTAGCTCTGAGAATAACACTCGAGTCTACAGCCGAGGTACTCTCGATCCAAGGTGAAATAACTGGAGGAGAGTAGGCAGGGCAGGGTCCTAAAAGAAGTATGTTATATCCGATGCAAAGAGCAAATATGTTGTATCCGGAGTACGTTATACTGAAGGTTCACTGTACATACAATACTCCTGGAATTCAAATTCAAAGTTGCAAAAAAATGTAAAAAAATAATGCAAAATACAGATTCCACTCTACACGTACTCCATCAACGTTCTTGGCAAAATAGCTTCCACTGCTGCCCTGTGCAATGATTTCCGGATGGACGCCTTGATCTATAGCCCTCTCCACTGATCTCAGGTCAGCAGCAAATAGTGGATCTGAGAATTCATTCACCGTCATCCCCATCTCGCTGGTCGACATTGTCCCCGATATAAGAGGCACGTCCTCTGTATTACCTCCACGACTGGTTCGACCCCTGTGCACATAGTCCGTGCCGGAATCGGAACCGTAGTAGAGGGTTGTCTCTGCCACCGCCATTCTCAAATACTAACAGTAACACCTAAAATTTATAACTACATGTACTAAATCTCGAAAACTTTACCGCGCATACAGCACGCGCGTGGGCAGCATAAACGTGCCCCGAATGAAGCTTTCGAGTTATACTGCAGCCACAAACTCCATAACCAGAAGAAACAAGTAAGTAAGTTAATAGTTACACTGTCATGTAGATAGGATGAGAGTCGTTTACAAGGAATTCACCACTCTGACAAAAACACAACTCAGCCCATGGATACAGAAATCAAATCCGTATCCCGCGGCCTCGCCTCGGCTCTAGCTCTCACGTGGAAAATGCACGTGGTACATGACGTCACGTGTGTGTGCATAATATAAAAATAATAATATTGTTGGTTTTACAAACCTTTTTTGCGCTTGTGGACAAAAATGAAGCTCTTTTTGCATGATTCGTGCACGTGGCGAATATGACGTTGAATATGACGTTGAAATGTCTCAAAATCTGCTGACGAATCGCGTCGACGATCCAACAAAAACAAGTAAAATGCCCTCCTTCATCTCATTACGCAGAGAAGGGTGTTGAGTATTTTGGCGAACAATGAGTGAGTCTACTGTAGCTGCGGCCAGCGGGCCGTCTCTAGACGATAATGGCAAGAATGGGCTCTGGCTGATCTGCAAAAGGTGCGGCTCAAAAATCGTTGAGCCTGGTGTAGCCTTGTTCGTCGACCAGGAGGTACATTTGTGTGAAGCCTGTGTGCAATTCATTTAATTCTAAGATACGGTATAGTATGGCAGTGGAGCAAGTTGATTGTGTGGGAATGACAGGCATAGGTCTACGTCTTTCAAAGCTGGCGAGCACGCAGGCTATTGGATGTGAAAACGCCTGTGTACTCGTGAGAGCACAGTATCACGTACAGACCGAACTGTAGGTGAAGAGGGTACAACAGTACTAAGGTTCTGAAAACTCATTTAGTCTCGTTCACTGCTGTTTCATTGCTACCCCCGTCCATGTTGGTGTCCATGTTGGTGTAAACCATGACGATGACTGTGTTCTTCATGCACAGGACGAATAAATCAGGGAAATTATATCATCCGGATAAATGTGAAATGCATAATTATCCCATTCAAACTTTCACTGGGCTGCAGGCTAGTGCAGGGTACAAGTGGTGGCAAGTGAAATCTGACCCCGTGGAGTAGTGCGCTCGCACTGCACCAACACAGCACGCGACCACACGAGCCTCAAAGCATGGGCAATGCAGTTGCACACAGCTATACGCGAAAAAAGAAATTGAATGCCAAACGGCGATCTTCACGCTTTGTTGGTATGCCCGAGGCATGTACACTACTCTCTATGATTCGTCTTAGCTCCGCGGCACTCATGCGTAAAAATGCAGGGGTCGGATTTCGGTTGCCATCCCTGTAGATTCATTCCCACATTATGCTCTCACTGTAATCCTGTTTGGTGCGTCTGCTTTTAATCTGGATGGTATTTTGAAAGTTGTTGTCAACACAGCTGAAGCCTCAAATCTTCTACCGAATCAATCCTGTGAAATAGCCCATGGGCAAATACCAGTGTGTGCACATGTACGCGTGTCCAATCTGTGCTTTTTGGGGCACAGGTAGTTACTTCAATTCCTTGATGATGGGCCAGGCCCGAAAATTTGGTGTCATGTTAATTTGAATTGGAATAGAGACCATGTTTGGAGTTGAGAAGTGAAGTTTCCTAAACAGGTAGTTACTGACTTGGCTGCTTCCATCCAGTGTGATCTTAGTGACAGTTCAACTCCCTTGTGTACATTGTACAAAGGTTCCCCAGTGTCTGCTCCTGAGCCGGGTCATCGACCTGATTGGGTGGGGGGGGGGGGGGTACTTGGACCCGTTTGGAAAAGAACACCGGTCACGTGTGACCCGGTTGGGACTTGGGGGAGTATGACCGTTCATATCAGGGAGTATATACCGGTACATGTACATCAGGGAGTAGAAATTTACGACTCCCTGATGTACGTACTGTTTACAGTAGCCGCACTTGAACGTAACCGGATCTGACCCGGCTGCAAGAGTTGTGCCTTTCGCTTTATAAGAACAAAGTTTAATGTTTATAACTCTATTGGATAGAGAACTGTGTTTTCACTCCTTATAAAATATGGATAAGAACTCCCGTTATTGCAAACAAATACCATCGGTCCCTCAGTGTTCGTCCTAATGAGATTTGACTATATTAACTTACCTGCGTCTTCACGGCAGCAGCAGCAGCAGTACTGTGCTCATTGGCATTCTCCGTCTTCTGGAACTTCTGCTTTGCCTGTACTATTTGTTCAGCGGAGACTACCTGCCATGGAGAAGAAAGCGGGCATTGAGTTGTCGGCTGACGGCGAAGCACTCTCCTCCTATTTTAAGCTGACCGATATGATGCAGTTTGAGAACGTCGGATTCACGCTACCGCACCAGGGCCGCAAGTTCCTGATCTGCGCCGACTGCGAGATTGGGCCGATTGGCGTTGTGGAGCTCGACAGTCCCAGTGAGTTCTGGGTTGCGCTGGATCGCGTGGTGGCCGACGCAAGCGGTGCGGCTGCAGCCAAAGCCCGGCCGCAGTTTTCATCATAGTAACAATGTTCTACACACCGTGCTAATTTGACACTCTCGGTGGGCTGCGCAAAGTCTCGAACAATCCGCAGCCCCTTCACCATCGCGGCACAAGAAGTCGTTGTGTGCCAGGCACTCATCTACACAGCAGGATCTCTCAGCCCGGGTCGCTGTACATAGACATGCTTGTTCTGCTGGCCTGCAGGACATTGTTCGGTTGCATGTGATACACACACACTAGCTTAGCACTACAAAGAACTGTGAGAATGGACCAGACGGCTGGCCCATGTACTGCTCTCTCTATGCTCCGGAAAGACACTTTGCCGACCGCAAAGGCTTAACGTAATGCATTGATGTGCTGCACACTTGCTGTCTACTCTGCTTCTCCATCGGTGGTGAACATAAACCTTTCAGCTATCACAGCCGCGTTTCGATACTTCAGTTTTCACAGCCACTGGATGCAGCTTTGATCCCCCACTAAATCCATGCCAACGACTTGACCGCGTCGCATCTATTTTATCGTGCATTTCTTCCCACTAGGCTCCCCCTTTTCAATTTCTCCTTTCCTACTTTTCTAAATAATTTATCATCGGCCTATGGATGGCTCCGGTCCTCGATCGCACTTGGGTACTGCCCAGGCAGTCGTACGAACGACTCCCCAACACTGCCTGATCGATTATATTTTCAGTCTCTTGCTGATGCCTCTGTGCTGCGGCGGTTTTATTGTTGAGAGCGTTGTGAGTGTTTTTAGAACTCTTCTTCTGGCTTTTCTAGTGTTGTATGCAGTGCCCATGAATGATAAACTACATGTACTACGTACCTCGGTACAGAAAATTAACGTGTTCGTTCATGACATCACATTCATGTTCAGTTTTTGTTCCAGGTGGCACGTGGATTTCCACTCGAGAGCAGTGCCTCAGCATCTGTGTGGTGAAATCACTGGTTGAATGTGAATATGGACTGGTGTGATACTGCTGCAGAGTTCATGTACGAGAACCACTCTTTCTTCAGACTGCAATGGGATTTCCCCCTCAAAATTCAGTAAAAAACAGCAGTTTGGACTTGACCCAGAATCCTGTTACACAAAAAGAAACCATGCACATGTACTTTTGATTATTAGTATAATGATTACTTGTACTTCTTATCAAGGAGCAGAAAGTAAAGTAAAATTCGCACGCACATTGAGGAGACCTCTTTGATTTGTGCCCCCCCCCCCGCTCATTTGGGTTTGGCAACCCATGCATTCCATTATATCTTTCGTTAGCGGTAGTACATTCATCGGAGTCTCCGTGGCGCAATCGGTTAGCGCGTTCGGCTGTTAACCGAAAGGTTGGTGGTTCAAGCCCACCCGGGGACGACCTTCCTTTTTTTCTTTTTTTCTCCCATAGTTCCAGCGATGCTGCTATGAACGGCTCCTGTTCGGTCTGTGTCCGCTTCTATTCTGGTTGGAAGAAGGTTGCATGGCACACTTTTTTTGTGTTTGGTAACTTTGGTGCCCTCTAGACCATGCTGACTGGAGAGAACAATGGCCAAAGCACCGTGGGAAACGAACTGGACGCCGGACGTTGAGCGTTTCGCCTTCATCTTTGAGCATTTGCAAACCAGTGAGCTGGCCATCATGACAGAGGACATCGCTCTCCCGACGGGCTATGCTCTAGAGGTCGGCTGGCGAGGGGTGAGTCGGGTGAACTGGGCGTTTTGCATTGTGGAGCAAACCCCACTGCTACCTTGGGGAAAGGTGTCGGATTTCACACATCCGAGGCTTGCCAAGGCGCAAGTGCGGACCGTGATAAAACTTACTCCGAGCTGCGCACCCGCGGCCCAGTCAAGGTTCCTGAGCAGTAACAACCGGCCGAGTCCCGGCATGCACGGCATGCATGGCAGTGGCAGTTTACTCAATCATGAAAAGGAAGGAATGACTGACTGCACATGTACATGCATACTACAGTCAGTGCTGGCAACTGGAATCCGACCCCCTTGCCGGCGCGCCAGTTGCCAGCACTGTAGTACGCATTGATACCGCCATTGACACAAGTTGTGGCCGGCACACATTCAATTTGATCCCGGGCACTCCTGACGGAGGAAACACATTTTGTATATATGCCAGCGCAGTTGCAATGAATGGAACCGTTTGAGCAACTTGACAACGGCGGGATTCAAACCGCACCGCGGCATGCCCAATGACAGGAATGCGAATAGCAGAGGGAGGCACATGCATACTCAATGTACGTAAGCACATGCGCGTGTGTGCGTGCATGTTTGTCTGTACCTGCAGGACAAGACGCCAGAGATATGGGCAAACCTAAGTTAGTATGCGGACTGTTGTCACAGCCACGGTGAACCAGCGTAATGTAGAAACTAAGAGGCATTCTGTCTAACTGGCGTATTTTGGCACTTTTGATCTGTTTGTTCATCGCACCGAGCAGAGAGCTCTTCTTCTACTTCTACTTCTTCTTCTGTGTGTGTGTGTGTGTGTGTGTGTGTGTGTGTGTGTGTGTGTGTGTTCGTGTGCACGTCTTTGCACGTTGACTTGGTTATGTAGTCCTTGCCACATGCATGTATGTGCGCATGGGCATGTGTGTGTGTGTGTGTGCGCACGCTTGTGTGTGTGTATGTGTGTGCGCGCGCGCTCTCGTGTGTGTGTATGTGTGTGCACGCGCGCGCTCGTGCATGTGTGTGTGTGTGTGTGTGTGTGTGTGTGTTACTGTACGTGTGTGTGCACGTGCATGAGTGTGTGTGTATCTGTGTGTCTGGGTTGGTGCGCGCGTGTATTTTCCCGTGTGTCACGGGGCATGTGCGCGTTTGTATGGTTGTGTAGTACTTGACACATTTGGCGAGTCGGCGGCAAGTTTCTGGACTGCCGACAAATTCACTGCCAGGTTAGTGTGTACACATGCAGCACCTTACTTCAGTTGTCACTCCGTGTTTGCACAGTGCTGCATGCTACTGTAGAGGCCAGTAATGTTAACGAACATTAAATTCTAACGATTTAACGAATTTAAAAAATTCGTTAACATTTGAAGTCGTTATGTACTAAACGATATGTACATGTACAGTCGTTTGCCAGTTTTGAGACAGAATTCATTAGAATTTCACCTCGCTAACCCGCAAAAATCCGCAGATCGTTAGCTGTAATTGACGTTAAAATATCTGGTCTTACACTGTAGCATTGTGAGGCAGCTAGCATGGGTGGCGCTGTGCAGCCCCAGGCCTACGGTGACCGGGCTGTGTGGCCTCGGACCTGCAAACTCTGGGCTATGCAGGCCCGGAGGAAGGAGTTGGGGAGTGGTCCGGCCAACCTTTGAGGGGGTCCGGGGGACCTCCCCCGGGAGAAATATTTAAAATTTACGTGAAATAGAGCGAATTTGGGCATCTCTAAGGCTCCAGAAAATGCAGAAAATTATAGTAAAAGAACACAAACACAACTTTTTATCCATATCAGCCATACAGTGCCGGTCACGGAGTCCTGAGCTACTTCGAAGCACATCACACGTCGGCAGTACAGTCGAGTCATATACCTCTGGATTTTTTTTACACCGGTTTTGCACGAATCACATGGACCATCCAGCTGGGAAAGTGGTCCGGCCATGGCCGGACCAGCCTGACCGGTTCCGCCGGCCCTGCTATGTACTGGTGCAGGGCACTGGCTCTAATAGTCACCGGCCCAGATTATAATATTGAGTACGACTGTGCATGTGCACTGTGCGTGTGCATGTAGGTGCCCCAACCTCATGAATAGCTGTCCTGTCACATCCTTGGTTTGCTGCTGTTTTCATAAGTTAGCATCGCGGGGCTGGCACATGAAAAGAAACGTTCTTGCATGCACCTCCCTTCGGGCTCTGCGCTGCCGAGAAACTTGAAGGGCATCCAATTATTTGACAGGAGCTCTCATGCTTGTTGATAATCATTTTTGTGCTTAGTCGTGACGCGACGTCTGTCCTCTATTTTGTATTCTGTCCAAACTACCACGACAAGCTGTGTTCATGGCAATGTGAGAAACCCTTCCCGAAAACTGTCGATTTGACCCGCCCCTTTTCCTGTTCCCCAGCATACACACACTTCTTTTAAAAAGATGTACACAATTTCTGGGGGGGGGGGGGGGGGTGATCTGGGATATGCCCTGTCACTGGCAAGGAGCCATGTTAGAGATGTACGTGGTTGACCACTCCCAAGCAAGTGTTTGGAGAGAGATGACCACTACTATCTGTCTAGGCACAACGTAATGCTCTGCTCATTTTCTGTACCAGTTTTGCATCGAAGGAAGGTCAGTTTGACCGAGACGCTGGCCTGTTCTTCATCACATGCAGCGGTGAAGTAGTGGGGTCTGCGTTCGCCTGGCTCGACCTCATACCCAGCGCCAGCCAGCCAGTGCGGAACGGACGCGTTCACTTTGTGTGCGTGAAGGAAGCCCACCGCCGCCGTGGCTTGGCCAAGGCCCTAGTGCAGTGTGTGCTGCGCTATCACAGATCTCAGGGCAGGCAAGCAGCCACGCTACGCACTGAAGCGTTCCGAGAAAACGCCATCGCACTCTACGAGAGTCTTGGTTTTCGCAAGTGTTCCATGGATGTACTCGTCGGCTAGGCCGACAAGCTTGGGCTGAACTCTCTTGTGCCCAATGCCCATTCAGCCGCATGTGGAGGTGCCACGCATGTGTTGTGTAGTGCGTATTGGTGACATGCACACACACACACACACACACACACACACACACACACATTTGCACGTGCACACACACGTGTGCACGGCAGCCGTTGGAAAAACCACTTGCAGTGTATCAGCAAAACCGACATCCCGGATATCAGTGGCGCCCGGTCAGCCAATCCACGGTGGCTACCTTAAAAAGAGATCAGTCGACGAGCAGTCTAGCAGTGCTGTGGAATTACACTGGCATTCACCTATTATGCCAAATAAGTCGAGTTCCATACATATCTGTGCACGGGCACACAGAGATGTATTACCCCCTGGCATGCACATGTACTGAAATACATGCCCAGGCATATCGTGAAACATCAACATTGAACTTGAACTCAGTTGTTGCCAATGCATCATGGCTTCTACCGCGTACCGGTCTAATTCTTTGTTTTGATTAAAATTTATGTTATGGAAGCTGGTCTTCAAAATTTCTTCTAAGATGACAGTACGTGTACACAGGTGAGGATTCTATGGAACTGAAACTGCTACACATGTCCGATATAGACAATTAGATGAGAAATTAGTCGTGTGTTGGTGCGCATTGTGGAGAAATCTCATATTGGCCAAGGATAGAACTTTCTTTTTGCCAGGCCAACAGAATGTGTGACGTCATTTTTGGTGTCTGTGGGGGGGGGGGGGTCATGGGTGCTAGGACCCAAGAGCACAAGAGCCCCATACTGTGCAGCCCGAATGGGTTGCTGTCACGAAGAGGATGACTTCAGTGATGTAGTGTGCGCACGCATGATTCAAGCAGATCTCCTGCTGCACAAGTACAGCTCAGTTGTATGCGCTACGCCACTTCCTGTTCTTTCTTTTTTTGTTCCTGCCGCGTATCTGCATCAACTACACTATGATGTAATCCAGCAATAAGCCTTTTGCGCGTTGTACAGATGCACGAAATCCCGTAGAATACAGTAGAACCTAATGGGTGTTGAATGTGCAGGACCCTATTGTGTTTTCTGCTATTTCCACCAAGAAATGGGCCCTGAAGGCATTTCGAACGAAAACCTTTTCTGACAAAGATCTAGCCATTAGTTCTAACCAAAGTGAAGAATCTGGAATAGGGATTGTCTGCCCTTAATTACGAGGCTAAAATTGGTCAATTGCGCATGCATAGCACACAATGAACACCCAATCGGTTCTGTACACACCTACGCCCTAGTACTGAACTTCGTACATATGTACAACGCGCAAAAGGCTTATTCTGCCATGACAGTACCAGACACCCCCCATGCAAAAAACAGTTGCAAGCCGCACACTCTGGGTTCACGCACTCTTGGTGCTACGCAGCACCAGCTGGACAATGCAAGTCCTGCTTTCTTTCAGAAGAATAAAAGCACTCGTCTCATTCCTTCAGCATTTTCACCAGAGCTACATGTAGACATGCTGCCGGAACACTATCCTACATTGTTCAACAAACGGCGAGGAGACGGTATATCAGCTCATCCTCCTGACGACGATATATTCTACATTGTTCAACAAAAATACTCGTACCTCGAAGTTCAAGGCTGAATTACAAAAAAGTACAAATATCGTCTTCAGAAAAGTCTTTATCTCACAGGTGATTTAAGAAAAATCACAGGCATAGCTAGGTCAAGGCCAGTGTCAGAATACAAAAACTACACCTAGTCTACGACAGTGGAAACGATAATCAACAACGGCTGGCTTCTGGTTGCCGCTCAACATACTGAACACAGACAACTAGGCATGCTGACAAGGTAAGAAAGGGCGAGGAGGAGGGGGTCATAACCAGAGGATTTTTTTTGTTTTTAAATAATCACACCAAACCCACATTGACTACTTTCACGTCTTTCTGTTTCCGTGGCGATGCCGGTGACGGTGGGCCGAGAGTGCTGGAGCTGGGCGTGGCCGGCCTACTGCGGTGACGCGGCACAACCGACGGTGAACCGCGCACTGAACCCCGGCCACTGGATGGCCTGGACGAGTGCTGAGCAACAGACACAAAGATGCGCACACACATTAAACCAGGGAGTTGTAAAATACCGGTATTTTACGACTCCCTGCATTAAAGGGGAAGTTAAGGCAAAAATTAAAATTTCACCAGTTGTAGTCTTCGGGGTGCTGAGTCGAATGGTCTTGGTCCGAGAAAGCTGAGACGCTCCCTTCCTACTTGAATCCCAATCGAACTCGCGCACTTCCACCGAAACTGGGTGACTGCGCCCTACGAGATGGGGATTTGTATGCAAAATGTCACTAAAAGCGCCATTTCGTTCTTATAAAAGCACGGATGACCGCGATTGGCCCATATGTTGTAGTCTTTTGGACGCTGAATCGACTGGTTTTGGTCCGAAAAGGCTGCGATGCAGCGTTCCTCCTTTATTCCCAATCGAACATGGTTGAAGAAGTGGTCACGTGCTCCTGGGTGCCCAAATCACCTGGTCACCACGCCAGCAGGCGACAACTTTCACACCAAGGTTCAACTCGAGTGACAGGACTGCACCCAAAAAAGGTCAAAACAGGCTGTAAGTTGTACCCTGCAGGCACGGTGACCAGGTGACTGGTGTACGCAGGAGCACGTGACCGCTTGTTCAACCATGTTCGATTGGGAATTAGGGGCGAACGCTGCATCGCAGCCTTTTCGGACCAAAACCAGTCGACTCAGCGTCCAAAAGACTACAACATATGGGCCAATCGTGGTCATCCGTGCTTTTATAAGAACGAAATGGCGCTTTTAGTGACATTTTGAATACAAATCCCCATCTAGTAGGGCGCAGTCACCCAGTTTCGGTGGAAGTGCGCGAGTTCGATTGGGATTCAAGTAGGAAGGGAGCGTCTCAGCTTTCTCGGACCAAGACCATTCGACTCAGCACCCCGAAGACTACAACTGGTGAAATTTTAATTTTTGCCTTAACTTCCCCTTTAAAGGGGAAGTATACCCTAAAATCAAATTTTCACCAGTTGTAGTCTTCGGGGTGCTGAGTCGAATGGTCGTGGTCCGAGGAAGCTGAGACGCTCCCTTCCTACTTGAATCCCAATCGAACTCGCGCACTTCCACCGAAACTGGGTGACTGCGCCCTACTAGATGGGGATTTGTATGCAAAATATCACTAAAAGCGCCATTTCGTTCTTATAAAAGCACGGATGACCGCCATTGGCCCATATGTTGTAGTCTTTTGGACGCTGAGTCGACTGGTTTTGGTCCGAAAAGGCTGCGATGCAGCGTTCCTCCTTTATTCCCAATCGAACATGGTTGAAGAAGCGGTCACGTGCTCCTGGGTGCCCAAATCACCTGGTCACCGCGCCAGCAGGCGACAACTTTCACACCAAGGTTCAACTCGAGTTCAACTCGAGTGACAGGACTGCACCCAAAAAAGGTCAAACGGGCTAGTAAGTTGTACCCTGCAGGCACGGTGACCAGGTGACTGGTGTACGCAGGAGCACGTGACCGCTTGTTCAACCATGTTCGATTGGGAATAAAGGAGGAACGCTGCATCGCAGCCTTTTCGGACCAAAACCAGTCGACTCAGCGTCCAAAAGACTACAACATATGGGCCAATGGCGGTCATCCGTGCTTTTATAAGAACGAAATGGCGCTTTTAGTGACATTTTGCATACAAATCCCCATCTAGTAGGGCGCAGTCACCCAGTTTCGGTGGAAGTGCGCGAGTTCGATTGGGATTCAAGTAGGAAGGGAGCGTCTCAGCTTCCTCGGACCAAGACCATTCGACTCAGCACCCCGAAGACTACAACTGGTGAAAATTTGATTTTAGGGTATACTTCCCCTTTAAACTGTATGATGCACATGTCTGAAGTACATGCAGGCACATGATAACCTGCACTTTTTTTCACGGTTCGCTCGAGACTCGGTTAGACTGAGTTTTTAGCATCCATAGGAACGCCACCACCCTGCAAAGATCAAAGGCGTGGATGCAGCTCCTAAAGCGGTGGGAGGTGAGTAGATCATGTAGGCACATTAATCTGTGCATTAAAAAAAAATTTTTTTACGGTTCGCGTGAGACTCGGCTGGAAGCAGACACATTAATCTGTGCATGTACGGTCCATTTCAAAACTATAGACGGGTAGGGTTTTTGAAATATTTCAAATTTGGCTGGAACGTTTTGAGAATAGTTTTCGGAATATTGCTCAGGACCGCTCCACAATTACTCTCATATAGTTTCTAAACGATTGGATAACAGACGCCCAATTTGGAAAAAAATATGCACAAAGTGATCACAGATTTTATGTGGTATAGATGCTGGCATAACGGTTTTTGCCTAGGTACGCGTCTATAGTTTTGAAATGGACTGTAGGCACATTACTCTGTGCATGTGGACACATTAAACTGAACTCAAGGCTGTAGCAGTGAGCAGGATGCGGGCAATCCGCTGGCTTTGCTTGATCAGGTTCTCGCCTCAACGTGCGTCAGGCGGGCAAGACACATGTACCAGTTTCAAGACGTATACCCCTATCAGAAGCACGGTGCCGTGCAACGTTCGCCACGGGGTGAAGCTCTGACTACCGTAGACACACAGCACAGTGTGCGGCTTTACAAAAAGGCAGCTGGGAGCATGCTATGGCACATGTGTAACCTCAGAGGCGGTGCGGATATGTGCTTGCATTGTACTGAGCGGTATGCGCAGATCAGGCCTGGGGTTGGATTTCATCTGCCACCAATGCTGTCACAGTGTACGTCTAAAGCTCCACTCTATAATATATTTGGGGTTGGATTTCATCTGTCACCAATGCTGTCACGGTGTACGTCTAGGCTCTACTCTATAGTAGATCAGGGGTTGGATTTCATCTGTCACCACTGATGTCATCGTGTACGTCTAATCTTACCGAGTGAGCGTCATCGCCGATGTGCAGTGCTGATGGTGTTCCTAGTCCTGCAGCCAGAACAAACAACAGATGACAGGTCTGATAAATAGGTAGATTTTAGCCCCTCTTTCACTCTCTCTCTCTCTCTCTCTCTCTCTCTCTCTCTCTCTCTCTCTCTCTCTCTCTCTCTCTCTCTCTCTCTTCCCCCCCCCCCCTCCGTCCCTCCCCTCCCCTGCCCCCCTCCCTCCCTCCCTCACTCCCCTTCCCTGTGATGGCTACGGCTCTGCTAGTATAAACCGACATCAACCCTCTCTAAACATTGACATCAACACTGTACAAACACTGACATCAACACTGTACAAACACTGACATCAACACTCTACACGTGTACGCCTTACCAGCATGGAAAGGAAAGTGTTGCGGCTGGGCAGCATCCGGTGTGTTTGATGAGCTGAGCTCGTCATCCGGATGCGTCAGCGACATCAGCGGCGAAGTCAGTTGCTGATGCTGGTGTTGCTGGGCGCCGCCAGCGAACCTCTCGTCGCGGACATTGCTGGCACTCGCACCGGTCGCTCGCAGCGTTAGCTCGCTCTCCGCCAAGCCTTCCACGGAGCCCAGCGCATCAGCAACATCACCGGTATCCTTGTCAAACAAGTCCTCTTCATCTCCGTCCGGGTCGTCAAACAGATTCTCAAACTCGCGTTCGGACTCTGACGAGACGTCGACCTGAATGGCACCGTCACTGTCAGCGGAGGCACCACCGCCATAACCCGGTGTCATCGCCATGACACCCGTAACCTCGGCGATGTCGCTAGCCGCGCGACTGTGCGTACTGCTCGACAGGTCGCTGTCCACCTCGACACCTTCCAGAGAGCCAAGCGAAGCTGCACCGCCATGCACACACACAGACACACACACACACACACACACACACACACACACACACACACACACACACACACACACACACACACATGCACACACAAAGGCAGAAGAGAACAGTGACAGCCGGTTAAGCGTTTCATGCACATAGCACGGCTAAAACAATCCTCAGAACTGATAATCTGTACATCATCTGGCCACAAACTTATATCCAGCCATACACGAAACACAAAACTAAGTCATTGCGATTTCACGTGTACAGTAGGGTCGCAAACCCAGGAATATGTTTCCAAGGGGTTGAAAATGTCTGGGACGATCTTAAGTGGGATTCACAGAAGAATTTTTGCGATGCGATGGGCGATGCAACACGATCTGCGACGGAAGCGTGCGATGCAAACTCGCGAAATACCATTCACAGAAGAAGTCTGCGATGCGACGACGCTTTGCACATTTGGCGTGCAGTTCAATGCAGGTGGGTACGTCACCATGGTATTTGCGTGGTTTGGTACAACTTGTACAAATTTACAGGCAACTCTTGAACCTTTGTACAACTTTGCTGTAGGAAAGGTCAAAATCGTACGCCAAATAGCTTGTAGCATCGCAAAAGTTGAGCCAAGCTCAACTTCTGCAATGGCCCAGTTGCGGCAGTTGCGTGGGCTGCGAGATGGCTACGATTTGGGGATTTCCCGGTTTCGCGGCCGTCGCATCGCTTGTCGCATCGCAAAAATTCTTTATTCTTCAGCAATCTGGCTGCGTTCTAATAGCATGTTCTGAGAAGCAACCGATCAGAATTATGTACTTCCGGAAAGCTGCAAGAAAAGTTAGAAAACCAACACCGCGGTTCTTAAATTAAATTTAGGCTGTGCCATTCTTAGTATTTCAGGCTGGACGTTCTTGGGCTCCACGTTCTTCGGCGCGCGACTCTACTGTACACACACCCAAGCATTAGACCAGTAGAAGATCATGTACTCTTGATAGTACCCGCAAAAACTCACCGCTGTCAATTTCGTCCGAATCCACATTCTCCGCTCTGTGTTTAGCCAGCTCTGCCAACGATCTCTCTCCACCGTCGACTGCCAGGAAATGCAGATCCTGATGTGGACCATCAACACCATAGCGCAAACATCAACATGGTCGATTAATTGAAGACACTAGGATATTTTCTTACTGTCCACTTACACATTTATGAAGCTTCACTCCTCAATTCCAAAACGGTCTCTTTATTGCGATTTTACCCAGATGATGGACTACAGTACCCCCCCCCCCAGCACACAGGACTACAGTACCTCCCCCCCCCCCCCCAGCACACAGGACTACAGTACCTCCCCCCCCCCCCCCCAGCACACAGGACTACAGTACCTCCCCCCCCCCAGCACACAGGACTACAGTACCTCCCCCCCCCCCCCCCCCCAGCACACAGGACTACAGTACCTCCCCCCCCCCCCCCAGCACACAGGACTACAGTACCTCCCCCCCCCCCAGCACACAGGACTACAGTACCCCTCCCAGCACACAGGACTACAGTACCTCCCCCCCCTCCCAGCACACAGGACTACAGTACCTCCCCCCCCCCCCCCCAGCACACAGGACTACAGTACCTCCCCCCCCCCAGCACACAGGACTACAGTACCTTCCCCCCCCCCCCCCCAGCACACAGACACTACTACCAGTAGTGCTATGCACAGCTACCCAGTATCGGGCCACGCAGCTCCCAGAAGCGGGAGACAACAGACAAGAAGAGATAAGTGACGGGAGAGATAAATCGAAGGCACACACCATTGGACCATTGGACGCCCATCGCCAGAGGCGATGATAGCGATGCTACAGCAGAAGCCATAGCAGCTTGTGCTGGGATTGCACCATTCAACAGCTTGCAAGGCTGAAGAATTGACCGTCACTATTCAGCCTGGTCTACACCACACAGCTTTGAAGTGGCTTTTTCTGGCCAGTGAATCCCTACTTTTTGGTCTTTTTCATTTTTTTTCACACACACACATCACACCACATACTCCGGCATGCACTGTCTGTTGGTAACCACCCAGGAGAATGAAAGAAAAGTCAGGAGGAGTCTGAGAAAGAGAAGAAAGACGTGTGTGACCATAATCGTCGGGAATCGAACCCGCAACCTATCGACACTGCACCATATGGGACACACAAGGCACACACACACACAAGCACACAGGCACGTACGCGCACACGCACTATTCAAACCAGGCAGGCGGCTAGCTAGCGACCTCACCATGAACAGATCTCTGGCCCCAATGTCCTCGGCTAGGAGGAACGCCTTCTCGTACTTGCGATACCTGAGAGTTGTGGCAGCAGTGCACAACGGTTCTCAGAAACCCATCAGCACAGTACACAGTGTACACGTGAGCAACGAGTGATGAAGTAATGAACTAACTTACTTGTACATGTACGGAATCGTGCTTCAGACTGTGTTACATGTACACGTATGTATGTATATGAAGAGTTTAGATTCAAAGCGCAAGCTGCGAAATTGCGAATATTAAATGTTTGATATCGATGTAAATAAACTGTCTATGGCCCACACCCTCAGGCAAGTTTTTACATTCCATTTCACTATCCGAAAAGCGACTAGTTGGATTATCGTGCGTTGAATCTAAACTCTTCCCATACGTTTCACGGCTCAAAGGAGACGGCAGCACCGGCTGACTGAAACACATCTTTAAAAAGTCAACTCAAGCCGGCTCCTGCCGCTGCATGTAGGCACCGGAACTGCCAACTCACCGCACTAGCTGGTGGAAGAAGCGTCGAACGAGGTTGTTGATGCGATTGCGATACTGCATCTGTATGCTCTGGACAAGTGGACGCGGTGGTGCCAGGAACGAGCCAAGCGCTTCCTCCATGAATGCTATGCAGCCGTGCAGTATACAGAGAGAGAGAGAGAGAGAGAGAGAGAGAGAGAGAGAGAGAGAGAGAGAGAGAGAGAGAGAGAGAGAGAGAGAGAGAGAGAGAGAGAGAGAGAGAGAGAGAGAGAGAGAGAGAGAGAGAGAGAGAGAGAGAGAGAGAGAGAGAGAGAGAGAGAGAGAGAGTTCTCCTTGGTCACATGCCAAATCACATGGCCTTGATCACATGACACATTGCAACGACCTTGGTCACATGACACATCACATGGCCTTGGTCACATGACACATCACATGGCCTTCGTCACATGACACATTGCATGACCTTGGTTAAACTGTTACAGGACCAATCACATGACTTAGGCCACATGACAAAATGGTGACCTTGGTCATACGACACATCAGATGAACTTGGCTACGTGCAAGCTGGACGTTCTTCGGAGCGAAATTACTGCAATCCTTAGGGTTCCCAGTAAAAGGCATAGCCTGTTGGGACTCCCCTAATAAACTTGTAGGGGTCAAACGGGTGTACCGGGTACCCGGGTACCCGCCCGTTAATCTCAGGTACCATTAGTAAAAGGGTACTCGTTTGTAAAAATAAAATAAAAAAGTTGAAAAGTTGGAATTCAATGATCCTATCATATGCCAAGACTCAAAAATAGGATTGCGGATACTCTTTTCCTTTTTCCTGTGCATTCCTGCTTTTGACTTTGCCAGGCAGGAGCAGGCTGAAAAACAGTCGTTCTCTCCACTCTAGTGCAAGTAAAGATCCTCGTACTGAAGGTTTTTATTGTGATGTGAGAAAATGCAAGACTTGACACTCGTTCGAGGTGGCAGCTGATGTACTAGAAAGTTACGAAGGTTCTCCGACATCGAACCTGCCACAGTACTTGAAGATGAACTAGTGTCACCAGGCTGAGTGACCAGTTGGAGTGTCACACACGGGGATGTCCGTAGGTGGTAGCTATGATACTGGTTGTAGTTTGTTCCTTCAATCGATGAGCTCGGTTTAGTTGAAAAGTAGTTCGAAATATTGCATATAAGATTACGGATTTGTGAAGATTCGTTTCACGAGTTCAACGAGCTAGCACTAGCAGCTAGCTGGCCAGCAGCACATCAGCTGTGTCAGGCACCCCAGCTAGCTATGGGTGCGAACATCTTCTGAATGCGAAGAGAACCAGTTCTCTGCGAACATAGCAAATAGGATTGCGCGAGATCATGGAAGTTTTGCTTAACTACTGTAAGACATGTTATTATAACGAGTCGCAAATTTAACGATTGTCCAAAATTCACTGGTTAACGAGAAGATATGTTAACGATCTTGCAGTATTCTGCCATATCCACACCCAGCATATACGAAGCAGTACGGCCTCAACGGATCTATTATAACGAAGAAATGTCATCCGTTAAAACGTTAGATTTGCTTCCTCGCTATATATACATGTCTTACAGTACTCGGTCCTGGCATGGCTTGAATCACATCGATCTGCAGTTGATTTGCGTACATGTATGAAAATACATGTAGCACTAGGACCATGTATGATTGTAACTGCCTGTGAAGTTATGTACATGGGCAAATGTACGGATGACATTCACTTGGCCGGTTGGAACCTTCATTGCCATAATATTGTTATGAGACATGAATCAATTGCGAATCATAATGTGGTATCAAAATACAACCTGTGAATATACAAATTTTATTTATGTGAGAAATGCGCAAAAAAATAATATGGCTGCTAAAGGGTACCCGTTAACCCGCCCGTTAAGAAATTTACCCGTTCGTTAGTTAAAGGTACACCCGTTTGACCCCTATAAACTTGTATAAACTATTACTAACTACTCATGATCCTGTTGACTGAAGAGTAACCTTTTAAAATCCGGCTGGCTCCCCTATCGTTATCTGTGGAGCTTCCTGAAAGAAAGAAAAACAACCGTGCCGTGACGGTCAGATGAGGTTGGACTCTATTAGGATAATTGTCAAAGTTTTCCCTCCTAACCCCTACTTGTCTTCATCACCGTGGTTGGCTGTCACCCACTCTCTTCACATTGGCCGGTGTTTCCACTGAGCGTTGAGATGTTGCAATAAATCAATAAAATAAAATGACTCTCCTCTCATCACACACTACTACGAGTAGTTGCTCATGTGTTTCACGTCCTTACCTTCACTCTCGGCACTCAGGGGAACACGCAACAGGTGATCCACCACCATCGTCATGGCAATGAAGGCTGTCTTGGCCTGCCGATTCCAGTCTATATGCTGCAGCAGGGCAATTGCCTTCGGGCGGGTTGCACGTGGACACACAAACACACATACACAAACACACATACGCAAACAGGCCATCTAATCATGATGTCTCAGGATCAGAAGAGCAGGGTCCAAGCTATTGCCTAGAGGGCATTGCACGTGGACACCCACACCCACACAGACAGGCCATCTGATCATGATATCGGCCTAGGATCAGAAGAGCAGGATCTGAGCTATTGCCTTAGAGGGCATTGCATGTGGACACACAAAACACACAGACAGGCCATCTGGTCACGACATCCCAGGATCAGACGGGAGCACGGTCCGACCAATGCTCCAAGAACTGCCCGCCCAGTACCGTACCATGTACAACACAGTAGCACTGGAAGTACACACAAGAACCTATCTTAGCTGGACGTCCATTAACCGTGCCACCTGCAGGCAGGCATCCCTGGGCAGGCAGGTACACCCTTAGAAGAAGGAGTTGGGTCAGGACCGGCAGAAGGAGTCTTTGATTGGCCATACCCTAGCCTTTCATACTTTGTGTATGATATGGAGTGTAGACATGACCAAATCAGCAGTAAGCACGCGTTGGTGGCCAAAAAGTTGGTCGGGCCATGACCTGACCAACCGGATCGGTTCTGCTGGGCCTTGGGGTGTCCTGTTTGTTCGTCACTGGACAAGTGTATCCAGGTTAAAGCAGCAGTAGTAGCAGCAGCAGCAGCAGCAGCAGCAGCAGGGGAAATCTGGCTCGACTATAGTATCATCTAGCCGTTCAGTCACTCACAGCTGGGATTTGCCTGTGACTGATGTACTCGCTCATCAACTGCAGTGGCCCAAGCAGCCCTCTCGAGATGACACCAAGCTGAAAGCACACGTTGCACAGCGGGCCGCTGCATTGCCGCAAGGCAAACAACACACAGAACACGAGCAAGAACACACAGTTGAGACGAGTAGGAGTATCCACACGGAGTCTAACATGGAGTAGGCTAGGCTGCAGATTGACGACTCAGTATACATTAAGCGAATCAGGCACGTCTGCACTCGAAAATTCGCTCGCAAGATAATCGGAGTGCAGTTTGAACTATTGGTCCGTGGCATGAGCAAGCGTAGGCCACATATTACAGTGGTCAGGGTTTCATGTCCGAACGATTTGCCCTTTCTATTACTCCCGACTCGACACACCACACACAGAGGATTGATAATTGGTTGTTGTTCAACGAGAGTCTCAAGAAGAAGGCCGCCAAGGAGAAAAACAAGAATGCATACAATATATAATAGTGTGCGTGCGCTCTGAGGCGTAAGCTGCGCAGTCCGGACGCAGCGCCACACAGAATATATGCACCAAAAGGGGACCGACCTCATAGAGGTCACGGACGGGACCTCCACGAGGTTACGGACAACATTACAGTGGTCAATTGAGCACTCTAGCAAGGTACGTTTGGGCCTTGTTTAAACCTGGCCTCGTATATTATTTTCAATGCTATCAGGTTTGGCCTCATTTTGTCCGTGCTGCGCTGATGAGTCCACAAAGGACGAAACAGTTCTGCCCGCAGATTGAGTATTACAGCGGTCATAATAAAATTTCGCTCTCCCTGTAGGCCAATCAACAATAGATAAGGCATGTCCACCATGATTTAGTCGCAACAACAACAACAACGACGACAACGACAGCAGCAGCAGCAACAGCCACAGCAACAGCAACAACGACAGAAACAACAACAACAACAACAACAACAACAACAACAACAACAACAGCAGCAGCAGCAGCAGCAGCAGCAGCAACAACAACAACAACAACAACAACAACAACAACAACAACAACAACAACAACAACAACAACAACAACAACAACAACAACAACAACAACAACAACATGCTTGCGCTTTCTCTCCACGTGCATCTCACTGATCTTGTCACCTCTCGTTCTCTTCTTCCTCTTCTCTCTTTTCCCTCTCATTGTTTTAATGTAGTTTTTAGTTAGCCGTGTTTGGTTACCACCCTTCATCTCATTCTCACTATTGGCAGCTTTACGGCGGGCCAGGAGATAATTATTCAGTGAAACCTGTCTAAGACGACCGCTCAAGGGACCTTGAAAACGTGGTCGGTGTAACCAGGTGGTCTCCTTATCCAGGGTCATTTGACTGGAAATAGCATCCCTTGGTGCTGGATTCGGTGGTCTTCTAGGACAGGTGGTTGCCTTATCCGAGTGGTCGCCTTGACAAGTTTTACTGTATATAAAATACACTAAACATAAGGTGGACTAAAGTAAAGTGCTGCTGTGAACTGACCGGTCGAACACTAGCAACAGATTCTGGTGACTGCTGGGCCCCATGACAGTCTCCATGGTGACGGAGGATGTGGTGTCAGAAAACGGTGTGGACCAGCTGCACATACTCAGTCGTGCCGGTCCCCTGTGCACGTGAACATACACACACACACACACACACACACACACACACACACACACACACACACACACACACACACACACACACATACATGTGCACACATACACACAAACTCTTTCTCTCTCACACCTCAGACCTCAGACCTGCCAATCGCTGAAGCGATGATAGCGAACAGCCATGTTAGACATAGCAACTTGTGCTGGGATTACACCATTCAACAGCTTGCAAGGCTGATGAATTGACCGCCGCTAATTTTAGCCTGGTATCCACCACACAGCTGATCAAATTGGCTTTTTCTGGCCAGTGAATCCCTATTTTTCATTTTCATTTTTTCATTCTTTTTTTCTTTTTTCTTCTTTCTTTTTTGACACACACACACCACACCACATACTCCGGCATACACTGGCTGTTGGTAACCACTCAGGAGAATGAAAGAAGAGCAAGCACTCACAAACACACACATATACACACATACACACACACACACACATACACACACACTCTCATGTACACACTCGTACACACACAGACACACATACACACACAAACGCAAAGACAAGCGCAGGATTCAAGTCGTTATTCAGACATTGCACACCTGCGTACACGACACTAACGAATACTGGCAAAACGCGTAATAATCGCGTACACTCATCACTATACATGTACTCCACAACCCTCTCTGACTTACTGTAAGAAAGCAGCAGCATCCAGCACTTCCTGCTGATAGCCAACTTCAGAATGTAACTGCATGAAAACCAAGCTGAGTGCAAGGTCGAAGATCTGTACACAAAAACATGGACATGAAGAGATCAGTGACGGCAATGGCGACCATGACGTCGATGACAACGGCGAACAGGAGGTTTGAATGAGGTTGGCTAGAGAGCGAATGAGGTGGAGTTGCACAAAAATATCTTACCAACAGGAATCAATAAGACAAGCTGAATCGATATTTGTGTATACTTTATTCGTTCTCCACCATTTTACACTGCACGAATAAAGTACAGTCGTATAAAAACCTGGTATAAAGCGATCACTCCACGGTGCAAGCAAAAACGGTCGTTAAAGCCAGGTGGTCTTTAGAACCAGGTCCCACAGTGTCTGTGTAGAACTGTCGGTGCATGGAAAAACGGTCGCTAAGAGCAGGTGGTTGCTAAACCCAGAGGTCGCTTACACCCAGGTTTTTACTGTATACACAAATGTCGATTCAACTTGTCTTATTGATGGCGCTACCAAATTGTTGTCTCCTCGCCATATATTACCAACAGGAGATAATCAATAGCCAAACACAGCGACATTTTTACTCCTCGCCAGAACTATTTCCCTGCATACTAACTCATTCCACCGGAGGTATGTAGGTACGTGTGTACGGGTGTGTGGGTATACCTGATGTGTGTGTGGGTATACCTGATGTTTGAGGGTATACCGGACGTAAAAAAAGCACTATGCACCAGTAACGCATGGTATAACATAGTTAAAGGGGCACTCCGGCTTCATTTTCGACGCCGAGTTTTCGATGCCAAGACGAAGGTAGGTGAAAGAGAAGACCCCTCGAACAAGAACGAGTCTCCAGAAGCGATCGAGTCGAGCAGGAAGACGACTTTTGAATTTCGGCCGAGCGAGCGCTGATGACGTAATGAGGGATTAGCTTGCCAGTGGAAATGCATCTGCGCACATACATTTCACACACTTTTTGGCCAATTTTCAATCGAAGAGGAGGTTGTTTGCTATGTTCTCCCAACGCCGTGAGCGATCCCGTCTTCTATACCCTTCCAGGTACCCTGAAGGTCCTCCAGAGGAGAATTTATCTCCATCAAAGCGTTGTTGATCCGCTAAATTCGTCTCGAGACATATTCACCCAGTGCAGTGCTGATAAATGTAGAATGTTGAATCTGTGATAATTGTCGACGATGGAGAGAGAGGCTGATAGCCGCTGTCGCAGGGAGAGTGAAGCTGCTGGAAGTAACAACGGGGAGCCCGTTTGTATCACCTGAACAACCAGACTTCAAAGAATCTTGACCAAATCGGAGGGTGCCTCGTTGCTTATCGTGAATATTACACCGACATGAATTACTACAAGTATACTGGTGAGTTTTTATCTTGTTTTGTTCGTATGCTAGTACCCTGGCCTGGAGTTCTCGTTAGCAAATTCCTATTCCCTGGCGTTTTCTAAACATTCCGTGTAGGACTGAATACGTGATCAAGTATTCCGATTTGGGTAGATGTGGAATTTGGACATATATTTTATTAAAAAAATTATTTTCCGAATAGACCGTTCGTAGAGAAATGGTTGCCCAAATACAACAAAATTTATTCTGCAGTTCTACAACTTGTACTGAAATCCAGTCAAAGTTAAAATGATTATTCATGACAGTTGGGGTCAATGAAATCTGATCCAGGCATAACGAATGGTGACGCCTGCCACCCCGGGAACGAATGCCCATTTGGTGGGGGATACCAAAGTACTCGAAAGTAGTGCGTGTTTCAATGTGGCATGGACGTTTTATATGATCTCTGGTCAATGCAACATACGATAGCCATCATGAATTGCAGGCCTCGAACGCAACTCCGACCAGAATTGGCAGTTCCCTAAGTTAGATGCTTTATAATTCCATGGCCCCAGCTGTAGTTATAGAGGGTTTTTTGCACATTATTCTTATAGTCGATAGGTTTATACTGATGGCCACAAACAACGGCAGTTTAAACTTCACTGATGTGTTCATGAGCTGAGAGATTTCTCTCCACTATTTCTGTTGTGCACACAGGTCTGTCCAATATGCATTGACCGTATTGGGTATGGTACCTGCTCTGAGAAGGGAATCGCTGGAGCCACAGTCCAACTATACAGGCTTTCAAGAAACAGAGAGGAGCCATCTTTGCAAGCTGATACCTGATGTGTACCGACAGAATTCTCACGAGATACCTTACAGACTACGCCTGGTGTATACTTCATAGTACTCCTTCGACTACTGTCTAGAATCAAGTCGACTGAAACAAGTTCAAACAACTCTGGCTTCAAACGAGCCGTCGATTAGACAAACAAAACATTCTCTCATATACTAGAGCACTCTGACAACTCACGACCTATTCCTAACGATTGCCACCGCTTATAAATATGTAGAGTACTGATTGGAATGTGC
>NC_088643.1:4558300-4670795 GCF_964019385.1 Sycon ciliatum
TTGAATAAAAGAAAAAACTGACTGATGTGATACTGACATTCAAAGACAATACAACTTACACAAACTTGCTTATAACTGTTAATGTTGGACACAAACTACGGACAACGTAACATTTTGGTCCTTCCTTTTTATATTAAAGGGGAAGTTAAGGCAAAAATTAAAATTTCACCAGTTGTAGTCTTCGGGGTGCTGAGTCGAATGGTCTTGGTCCGAGAAAGCTAAGACGCTCCCTTCCTACTTGAATCCCAATCGAACTCGCGCACTTCCACCGAAACTGGGTGACTGCGCCCTACTAGATGGGGATTTGTATGCAAAATGTCACTAAAAGCGCCGTTTCGTTCTTATAAAAGCACGGATGACCGCGATTGGCCCATACGTTGTAGTCTTTTGGACGCTGAGTCGACTGGTTTTGGTCCGAAAAGGCTGCGATGCAGCGTTCCTCCTTTATTCCCAATCGAACATGGTTGAACAAGCGGTCACGTGCTCCTGCGTACACCAGTCAGCTGGTCACCGTGCCTGCAGGGTACAACTTACTAGCCTGTTTGACCTTTTTTGGGTGCAGTCCTGTCACTCGAGTTGAACTCGAGTTGAACCTTGGTGTGAAAGTTGTCGCCTGCTGGCGTGGTGACCAGGTGATTTGGGCACCCAGGAGCACGTGACCACTTGTTCAACCATGTTCGATTGGGAATAAAGGAGGAACGCTGCAGCGCAGCCTTTTCGGACCAAAACCAGTCGACCCAGCGTCCAAAAGACTACAACATATGGGCCAATCGCGGTCATCCGTGCTTTTATAAGAACGAAACGGCGCTTTTAGTGACATTTTGCATACAAATCCCCATCTAGTAGGGCGCAGTCACCCAGTTTCGGTGGAAGTGCGCGAGTTCGATTGGGATTCAAGTAGGAAGGGAGCGTCTCAGCTTTCTCGGACCAAGACCATTCGACTCAGCACCCCGAAGACTACAATTGGTGAAATTTTATTTTTTGCCTTAACTTCCCCTTTAAAAGAGTATGTATGGTACATTATCACTACTTCAGGCTGAAGAGTACGCATGCAACTCACCAGCTGCCCATTGTTGCAGGCACAGGCCAAGCGACTCTCGTCATTGTTCAGAGCGTGTGCTAGTAAAGTGCCTATTCAGGATCACAATGAACACACGCAAGCAGTAACACGTACTGAAGCATCACCGAGTCCTGTGTAGTGTGGGTTTTTTCCAACAATTCCCTCATACTACTTCTCAGGCAGGATCCAAACAACAGGCAGCAGCAATGAAATGTGTTGTGTTCTAATCCTTCATGACGGCGCATTGAATTGTGTTTCGTTTGCCCTTAAAAGAGGCTCGTTACTTGGAGCAAAGAACACAGCCAGCACACCATATATATGCCTCTAACCAAGAGTACATAACCCCCAAGAGTGTGCAACTGCCTGCACAACCTCTATGCTGTGCTGCGACGGCAGAACTTCACATCACGTGACATGGTTCAAAAGGTTACACTGGCAAACAGTGCAAAGTGACCACAAGAGAGTTTACCCAAAGCTGGGTTGCGTACAACCCTGTATCAATCATGCACAGAGTGCAAATAATGTGTACGGGTTCATCACGTGATGTGAAGTTCTGCCGTCGCAGACCCCATAGCTAGCTGGAGTTGCACACTCTTGGGGGTTATGTACTCTTGCTCTAACGCGTACCAGTACAACACCGTGCACTGATTCAGTGGCAGGCTTAGTCACACGTAAAACATACGGGAATGTGGATGACCCATGCAATGTTCAGGATACTGTGGACTCCGGTTTGTAACGTAGCAGGTCACACGAATTTTAATAATGTCAAAAATACAGATGTAATCCTGCTATTTTAGCCACAGAATACTTGAATGAGGGCCTCTGTACAGGAAGGAACAAAAGCACTTCGAAGTACACCCTGTGTATATTTACTGTATCAGTCGTGACCAGGGAGTCATAATATTATAAACAACTGCCTGCTTGTGGGTTGACTGTTTATGGCATTATTCATGATCTCAGAGTGCTGTCCAAGGTGAGTCATCAGAAAGCAGTTAGGGTTTCAGCATGTCTGTTTCTCTACAAGCATGTATCAACGCCCCCCCCCCCCCCCTTTCTCTGTGAGCCCCCTATTTCAAGTCAAAACGTTAGGAAAGAGTTCAAAAGAGCAAAGTCATAAATCATGTCCCTACGGCGAATCGTTTGCTGCATGCACCGGCAGCACTCCAGCGAGGGCCCTTGCCGAATGCGAGGGATGATAAGGAGCTGATAGGTCACCTACCTGGAAGATCCACTTTGTTGCTAAGGACCTTTTCCACCTGAACAAGCAATGGCAAAAGAAATAAACACGAGTAATGGTTGATCGTAACAGAAGCCATTATGGCCACAGTATACACACGGGGCTGCAGGTTGTGGTGGAGAATTGCTTTACGGCAATGCATACAATCATGAGCAGAGACAAAATTTTCTTTTCGTAGTCTACTCAACACGGCTGATCACACAGCACGAGGCTATGTTCCCCAACACAAGAGAGGACTGTACATGGCTATATCAGTATCATGGCCACATAGTACAGGGGTGTATGGCCCCTGGACAGGGGTATGTGGCTCCTGGGCAGGGGTGTGTGGCCCCTGGGCAGGGGTGTATGGCCCCGGGCAGGGGATATAGCCCTGTACAGGGGTGTATGGCCCCTAGGCAGCGGGATATGGCCCACTGGAGGTATGCTATACTGAGCCGGGTTCGACTGCGTCTTCTGCAGGCGGCAATGCAGTATTACCTTGTGGCTTGAGCTGAACTCGTAGACACACATATCAACAGAGCATGTGCCAGCGTCGCCAGTAGCCGCACCACCCTCCACTGTCAGCAAGTGGTACGTTTCCCTTGCACTGCACACCATGGAGGACAAGCAGAACACATCCAGGGGAACACACATGTACAAAAGGTACAACAGGCATAGCCAGGTCCATAGGCACATTCTAAAAAGGTATATTCAAATACACCGATGGGTACAGACATGCATGTGAATTCACACAGACACACAGACACACACGCACACATACACGCACACACAGACATGCATACACAGACACACACACCCTTGCACACTGGTTCGCCTCAGAGCTTATGAACACTCCCACACACTAACCGGCACCACTATACCTGAATTGAATATCTACAGGGCTTGCGTCTGTTCGAGTGTGCCAGATGAGCTCCACCTTCGAACTGTCGGCAAGAACACAACGCAATGTAAATGGGAATGCAGCCACAAAGTATGGCAAAAGCAAGCAACATGAGTATCTTGACGTCCAGAGAACACTGAACTACACGTTTTAGTCCAATAGAGCCACCATCCAACAGAAATGATGGCAAGGCACTGACGAACGATAGTGTCGTCAAACTAAGAGCGTTTCTTATACGTCCCCCGGATGACTGTACTCCCGCACACGGAGCAACAGTTAAAAGACAACGAGACAAAAGCCAGGCACAGGAACATACCCTGGCGAGGAAACGAAAATAAGGGGAAAGTGCCGGCAACTATCGTGATTCGTGATGTTGAGTAAGGGAAGGTGACGTGCACTCACATCCAGATAGGAGCTCTAAATCTGGAAAGAAGAAAAGGCTCACCTCCTATCTAGCGATCACTGGATTAATAGAGGGTAACAAGAATGTCAAGGAATTGGCCGACCAACAAGGTCATTAATCACTGCAAGGACGTGCCTACGACACCCACCTCAGACTGAAAAGCAGCAGATTAGAGGCGTTGACTCTCTTCTCCGGCACTTTGGACAGGCCTGCCCACGGCCAGGCGTCCTCTGCTGAGATGGGCCACCACACTGCAAGCTACACGGAGTGACAGAGAGACAGGAGGACTTGCCGCCCAGGTACACAATACACATGCACACCATGATCAGGGTTCTAGCCAAAGGGGTAGGGGCAGGGTTCTTGCCAAAGGGGTAGGGGCAGGGTTCTAGCCAAAGGGGTAGGGGCAGGGTTCTAGCCAAAGGGGTATAGGCAGGGTTCTTGCCAAAGGGGCAGGGGCAGGGTTCTTGCCAAAGGGGTAGGGGCAGGGTTCTTGCCAAAGGGGTAGGGGCAGGGTTCTTGCCAAAGGGGTAGGGGCAGGGTTCTTGCCAAAGGAGCAGGGGCAGGGTTCTTGCCAAAGGGGTAGGGGCAGGGTTCTTGCCAAAGGGGTAGGGGCAGGGTTCTTGCCAAAGGAGCAGGGGCAGGGTTCTAGCCAAAGGGGTAGGGGCAGGGTTCTTGCCAAAGGAGCAGGGGCAGGGTTCTTGCCAAAGGGGTAGGGGCAGGATTCTTGCCAAAGGAGCAGGGGCAGGGTTCTTGCCAAAGGGGTAGGGGCAGGGTTCTTGCCAAAGGGGTAGGGGCAGGGTTCTAGCCAAAGGGGTAGGGGCAGGGTTCTAGCCAAAGGGGTAGGGGCAGGGTTCTTGCCAAAGGGGTAGGGGCAGGGTTCTAGCCAAAGGGGTAGGGGCAGGGTTCTTGCCAAAGGGGTAGGGGCAGGGTTCTAGCCAAAGGGGTAGGGGCAGGGTTCTAGCCAAAGGGGTAGGGGCAGGGTTCTTGCCAAAGGGGTAGGGGCAGGGTTCTAGCCAAAGGGGTAGGGGCAGGGTTCTTGCCAAGGGGGTAGGGGCAGGGTTCTAGCCAAAGGGGTAGGGGCAGGGTTCTAGCCAAGAGAGCAGGGGCAGGGTTCTTGCCAAAGGAGGAGGAGGAGGAGGGGGGGGGGGGGTATTTGTGTCTTTTTAGTTCACTCAGCGAAAATACAGGCACAAATCGATCGTTCCAGGTGCTCTGTGCACCCGTACGTAGAATGTTTGTGACAAGGCAATAGTGGAAGCATGAAAAAAATGGGTGAGCTGTTTGTCGCCTTCTACTGGCGATGCTGGCACGTGCTCTGTTGATATGTGTGTCTAAGAGTTGCCAAAGCGATCGTGTGACGGTTGCCAAAGGTATCATGTGATGGTTGTCAAAGCTATCATGTGATGGTTGCCAAAACTATCATGTGACAGTTGCCCAAGCAATCATGTGACAGTTGCAAAAGCTATCATGTGACGGTGTTCAACCCTCTTCGAAGATGTATATTGTACTGTTGAGGCAACAAACTAAAATTAACCAAAAACAAAGAAACAAATGGTTGCCAAAGCTATTATGTGACCGTGACAGGGTCATACCCATGACTCACCAAATCAGCAGCCTTGTTGACGGAGACGTGCCGTTCCGTTCTCCTGGCACTGCTGGCCGGTGGCAAGTCGATATAGTTGACCTGGGAGATACAAAGAGAAGTGCCATGGCCGCAACAATGAAGAAAGTGAATAAGAAAGCTATGGCGTGGGCCCGGTCCTTGTGGTAGTCCCACTGAACTATGGCTGATAGTTGCATGACTCTGGTTGTAATGTATGTTTTGTCTCTGTCAGTGATGCGCTTTCAGTAATCTGCTGATACTAGTATGCTAGAAGCATCCTAGACCTACCTGCACTGTGTTCCTTCTGTACGCATTCACCACATACTTGGCATGCCCTATCCCTAGCGCTGGGTAGTACCATGCAGTCTACCAGCGACGTAGGTCGCACGTGATACTTGTTGTAGTGATTGTACATATTGACGGATCCTGGCGCAAGGTCGAGGAGATCAAGAGAGAGAGCCCGAGAATGGCGGCCAGATCCTGAGTGTCCTAATTTATTATCCCGAACCGTTTTCCTTGTGTTTATTCTTATTGCATGTATTGATTAATCCCATTGCTGGATTGAACCGTGTTGGCTGGTGTGAACTGAGTGACGAGTTGACTGAAACATTGGCGCAGTGAACAGGATTCTTTTCTTAGTAAGTCACTCGTTGAACTTGAAGTTTGTAGTTTCCACCACGCACGTGGGAAATGGCAGAAAAAGTAAAAGTCGGCGTCCGCCTTGACCTGGACCACGAGCTGGGAAACGATCATTTCCTTACTTGGCGTAGTCAGTTGGAGATTGGCTTTGCACTCCACGAAGTGAAGGATCAGTCGAAGCAGTATTTGGCAGCAGCTGCCAATTTAGGCGAGTCAGCAAGTCACTACTTATGGCAGAGCTACCCGACAGTGCCAACTACGGCAACTAATCCCTACAACGATCTTATCAAATTGTTCCAAGAATATTTCGGCTCGAAACAGAGCGCAGCGTCCCGTTTGGCGGAATTGTTTGCAGTCGAGCAACGTCCTGGGGAGACTGTACAGGCCTTTCGGCTGCGGGTGCAAAAGGACATGAGGGTTTGCAACCTGACCAGCACTCGTACTGCCGAGGAACTACTGGGAGTTGTGGGAGTCCACCTGTTTGCACGGGGGCTCAGCTCGGCCAGTGCCCGAAAGAGTGTCTTGGAGCACGATGCGCAGGACTTGAGCTCCGCCGCAGCCAAGGCGCAGGCAGTCGTGTTAGCAGAGGACTGTGCTAACAACGCTCCAGTACTGGAGGTGAGCTATGCCGCTATCCATCAACGCCGACACACAACATTGCCAACATCCGGCTGTGGATATTGTGGGGAGAAGCACGCTCCAGGCAAGCCGCACTGCCCAGCGGTCCATATGTTCTGTGCCAAGTGTGGACGTAAGGGACACTTCTCGTCGGTGTGCCGTTCCGACTTTGGTCGAGCGGACCGCAGTGCCCAGACCCAGTTGCCGAACGCAGCATCAGCGCAACAGAATCGGACCGCACCAGCCGTATCGTCGCTCCGAACGGGTGCAGCATCACCAGCCGTACAGTCCGCCCAGACACCAGAGTCCTATGAAACCTTCGGGGTGCAGGCAGAGAAGACCGCCTTCACGCTTCCTCTGAGGCAGGTAACATTGGACAGCCGACACACATTGTCGCTAAGAGTGGACTCTGCCAGCAGGGTTTCGATTATCCCTAAGTCGGCACTCCCATCGGGGTACGTCTTGTCACCGCCGCCATGCCCACTTCAGCCCGTGGGAACGCAACGCATAACAGCCGTGGGAGTTTTTGATGGTAACCTGAGCTATCAGGGCCGCGAAATCACTGAGACTATCTTTGTAGTCGATGACACACAGTGCACGGTGCCCGCGCTATTAGGAGAACAGGCCTCCATCCAGTTAGGTCTTCTGGCAATGTCGACTTCAGCCACTGATGTTCCAGCTGGTGCTCAGCGCCCAACATCACTACCTCCTCATGCCTGGCACACCGTCGCTATTGACGTGTTGTATTACCAGCAGAGCGTTTTCCTAACCCTTCTGGATTTATACAGCCGATATCCTGCAGTTGTACGTTTGCCAGCCGAGAAGACAAGTGACCTCATCGGGGCACTGGACCAAATATTCACTCTGTTTGGCATGCCACGACACCTAATAGCCGACAACCGTTCACCGTTCTGCAGCGACGAATTCCGCAAACAGCTCGAGTCATGGGGAATCAGTCACGAGTGCACTGTCCCCAACACGCCGCAGCAGCATCCACTTGAGCGTCTCCACCGGACATTGAAGCAACACATGCGACAATCTGGCGAGACACGAACAGAAGACGCACTTCGTTTGGCACTTCGAGCAGTTCGGTCAGCCGTCAACACGACTACCGGCAAACGTCCGGGTGATCTACTGCTGCGAGGAGGTTATCACACCCCGCCCGTACAGCTTCGGCCAGGCGATAAGGTGGCTACAGACGACGATGATGACGAGGTACACGAGGAACTGCACGAATGCGGTGCTCAGCCATCTGCCATCGTTACCGCAAACCCTAGTACGGTTCAACCAGCTTCTAGTCGTCCGCAGCGTAAGACTCAAACGCCAAGTCGCTATCGGTAGACCGCTGGTCTTTTTCTGAAAAGGGGGGAAATGTGGTAGTCCCACTGAACTATGGCTGATAGTTGCATGACTCTGGTTGTAATGTATGTTTTGTCTCTGTCAGTGATGCGCTTTCAGTAATCTGCTGATACTAGTATGCTAGAAGCATCCTAGACCTACCTGCACTGTGTTCCTTCTGTACGCATTCGCCACATACTTGGCATGCCCTATCCCTAGCGCTGGGTAGTACCATGCAGTCTACCAGCGACGTAGGTCGCACGTGATACTTGTTGTAGTGATTGTACATATTGACGGATCCTGGCGCAAGGTCGAGGAGATCAAGAGAGAGAGCCCGAGAATGGCGGCCAGATCCTGAGTGTCCTAATTTATTATCCCGAACCGTTTTCCTTGTTTAAATAACCGACGAGGAGACAACAGTCGTAAAATAGCAATGAAAAATATCAATTGTGCACTCATAATCATGTATAAACAATTAAAATGAAACAATTCCAGAACGTTTTCGTGTGACCATCATCAGTGGAACATCGTCACATAGCAAGAATCACTAAAACAACCAGTTATATAGCTAGAGTAACATGAAAAGAAGCGTGAGAATGCAGCACAGCTAGCGGTTATGCATAACGCGTGTAGTGTGAACCTTTGCAGTGTATCTGAGAATGGTAGCAGTAGATGAATGTGGCAGCTGTGAGTGCGTGTGAACAAAAACTGGTGAGTGTGTATTATTTAAAAAGTGTGAGTGCTACAACATTTTCTTTTTGCTTGCATAGAACAGGGTCACGTGTGCGAATATATACAGCTTCCAACACCTGCAACTGCTTAAAGAAACGCGCGCGACAAATAACACTAAACCAGGAATCGTCAAACAACTTACGACAATCCGGACTGGACACCAAATGCTTGTAGATGGCAGACTTGCTCTTGTCGATGTCGAACTCCTCCTCGTCCGTATCACTCTCATCCTCCACTTCCTGCTCCCGCTCACCCTTGCTTTCCTCCTGACCATCCTGTTCATCCCCATCATCATCCTCCATCTCCATCTCCTCATGCCATCGCTTCTTTCTCCTTGACGTGTTCACTGCTGCGCCCGTACTTTCACCTGCCACTACTGGTTCCGCCTTCTCCATTTTTCTCAGTCGTGTCTCCGCTAGTCTCTGGCTTCTCCTCAGATTCGTTTTTCCTCCATTTTCATTTCGTTCTCCTGGTGATCTTTCCGTTACCGCCGTCAGGTTTGTTAACGAACGATCGTCCGGTGGTCTCCCATGCCGTGTTGTTGTCGTCAAGAGTGACACCAGATTCGTGTGTTGCGCTACTGTTGAGTCCGGTGTTGTATCCGTTTCCGGTTGTGTTGTAATACTGACAGGCGTAGTAGTAGGCAACGGGTGTTTTCTCGGCCTCCCACGCTTTGGCCTGCCTGCCCTGGCCGCTTTTGACAACAAGGACAATGGGACGTGTTGTTTGATACGTTCGGACAAGTGTTGAAGCGTCCTGCCAACATACCGACTACCGCACTGTCGGCATTCAAAATGATAAATGAGGTGACTCAAATGATGGGTCGGCAGGACGTCCTTCAACACCGTGAACGAACGTATCGTGGTGAAGACAGTTACTACATTCACTGCATAGTACGTCTTCTGGACAATAGACTTGACAATACGACTGACCTTTGTCGACTCCGCGCCTTTCCAAGGCAGGCACAGGAAGACACGACAAGGAGCCGGGCCGATTGTCAGTTCCTTACGGGGCGCATTGTTCGTGAGTAGTTTCGCTAACAGTGATCCTGGATACCCGTTCTTAAGAAAGACAGAGCGAAGGAAATCAAGTTCTGCTTGCAGTTTACTCTCGGAGCAAATGCGTCTTGCCCTGTCAGCTAAGTTTCGGACTAGATTGGTCTTGTATTGCGAAGAGCAATATGAATCGTACATAATATACTGACCAGTGAATGTAGGCTTACGATACACCGATGTCACAACACCCTCACATGTCTTTTCCACGAGTACATCTAAAAACGACAATTTGTTGCAATCCTCGTGTTCACATGTGAAGCGTAATGCAGGGTGGACATCATTCAACTCATCTAGAAAGGCTTCACTGTCACGTCTTGTTTCGAAATAGGTAAATGAGTCGTCCACAAATCGAACGTACAACTGAGGCCACTTTATTTTGTCCATTCTCGATTCGCAATATCCAACGAAGACATTTGCCAGTACCGGGCCCAACGGAGACCCCATCGCCACACCGTCTGTCTGCTTATACATAACATCACCAAACGAGAACTCTACGCCACTCGTCACCATCAGCATCAAACGTCGAAATGCTGTCTCAGGTAACCATGGAAGATCAATGTCATCATCATTGTGGTATAGTCTTCGCGCGCAGATATCTATTGTCTCGTCTAGTGGTACGTTTGTAAACAAGCTTACAACATCGAAAGAGCACATATGGGCAGTAGGCGGAATAGGGTTGTCACGAAGGATTTCAACGAATTCAAACGTGTCCTTAACGTTGTGTTTACAATAATGCTCTAATACCGGTTGTATCATGCCGCAGAGCCACTTGGATATAGCGTATTGGGGCGATCCTATCATGGAGAGTATGGGTCTAAGCGGGCAGGATGGTTTATGTATCTTGGGGAGGCCGTACATGCGCGGACGAACCGAACCGATAGGCTTGATTCGGAAAAACTCGGATTCTGTTATGTCTTTTGCTGCTCGGAGTTTCTTCAGATAGGTTACTATTTCCTTCTCCCGAGCCAATGTTTTATCATGTGTTGAAACCGGACCGAGTTCCACAAATTTACACCCGTCGTCCAGTATGGTAGCCATTTTTGTATTATACTCCATTCGCGTTAAGATAACTGTTGCCCGACCTTTGTCTGGCCGAGTGATGATGATATCATTGTTCTTTTTCAGCTCTGAACGAGCTTTCATGTGTTCGCGGGATAGTGAAAATGTTCTCCGTTCAGCGGGTTTGTCAGCGTGTTCCTCGGCTGTAGCACGCACTGTGGCCGTACACACCATTTTCTTTGATTCCGATACCGGTGCAAAACCACTCAATTTCCGATAGAATAATTCAAAATCACATAGTACTCGCTCTCTCATGTTTGATGTTGGTGGTATGCCGAAATCTACGCCTCTAGATAGTAGCTCCTTGGATCACTGTTAGCGAAACTACTCACGAACAATGCGCCCCGTAAGGAACTGACAATCGGCCCGGCTCCTTGTCGTGTCTTCCTGTGCCTGCCTTGGAAAGGCGCGGAGTCGACAAAGGTCAGTCGTATTGTCAAGTCTATTGTCCAGAAGACGTACTATGCAGTGAATGTAGTAACTGTCTTCACCACGATACGTTCGTTCACGGTGTTGAAGGACGTCCTGCCGACCCATCATTTGAGTCACCTCATTTATCATTTTGAATGCCGACAGTGCGGTAGTCGGTATGTTGGCAGGACGCTTCAACACTTGTCCGAACGTATCAAACAACACGTCCCATTGTCCTTGTTGTCAAAAGCGGCCAGGGCAGGCAGGCCAAAGCGTGGGAGGCCGAGAAAACACCCGTTGCCTACTACTACGCCTGTCAGTATTACAACACAACCGGAAACGGATACAACACCGGACTCAACAGTAGCGCAACACACGAATCTGGTGTCACTCTTGACGACAACAACACGGCATGGGAGACCACCGGACGATCGTTCGTTAACAAACCTGACGGCGGTAACGGAAAGATCACCAGGAGAACGAAATGAAAATGGAGGAAAAACGAATCTGAGGAGAAGCCAGAGACTAGCGGAGACACGACTGAGAAAAATGGAGAAGGCGGAACCAGTAGTGGCAGGTGAAAGTACGGGCGCAGCAGTGAACACGTCAAGGAGAAAGAAGCGATGGCATGAGGAGATGGAGATGGAGGATGATGATGGGGATGAACAGGATGGTCAGGAGGAAAGCAAGGGTGAGCGGGAGCAGGAAGTGGAGGATGAGAGTGATACGGACGAGGAGGAGTTCGACATCGACAAGAGCAAGTCTGCCATCTACAAGCATTTGGTGTCCAGTCCGGATTGTCGTAAGTTGTTTGACGATTCCTGGTTTAGTGTTATTTGTCGCGCGCGTTTCTTTAAGCAGTTGCAGGTGTTGGAAGCTGTATATATTCGCACACGTGACCCTGTTCTATGCAAGCAAAAAGAAAATGTTGTAGCACTCACACTTTTTAAATAATACACACTCACCAGTTTTTGTTCACACGCACTCACAGCTGCCACATTCATCTACTGCTACCATTCTCAGATACACTGCAAAGGTTCACACTACACGCGTTATGCATAACCGCTAGCTGTGCTGCATTCTCACGCTTCTTTTCATGTTACTCTAGCTATATAACTGGTTGTTTTAGTGATTCTTGCTATGTGACGATGTTCCACTGATGATGGTCACACGAAAACGTTCTGGAATTGTTTCATTTTAATTGTTTATACATGATTATGAGTGCACAATTGATATTTTTCATTGCCGTTTTCCTTGTGTTTATTCTTATTGCATGTATTGATTAATCCCATTGCTGGATTGAACCGTGTTGGCTGGTGTGAACTGAGTGACGAGTTGACTGAAACAGTCCTTACACCCGCAAGCAGCTCTCATAGCTATCCTCTCTCTCCCTGTCTCCAGCTCTGACCTTCGTTTTGGCAATTTGCCCCATTATAGCATCTTTTCTATATGCGTTGCACTGGCATGTTGAGGACATATAACTATTGAAGACCTGATATCCAAAAGGCCTACTTGGTCATACGCACTCATAGGCATGCACTGGCATTCGAACTGACAACGGGTGTTTAGTGCTGAGCAGGTCATGTGTACCCACCATATCTTACACGAAGTGTGGAGGACTATGGTACGGCTGGACTAATCATAACTACTTCCGCCAGTCATGCAGTGGTGAGAGCTCATCACACCAAGAGTGTACTGTAAAACATGTAATTTTAGGTGCATTCAAATTTCGGTGCCAGGCACCTGCCAGGTTTCAGCTGTAATCTAGAATTAGGTGACCAGCGTTCCCTTCACATACAGTGCATACTCTAGTGCCTTGTAGGTGTAATTTAAATTTAGGTGCCTGGTTTCTCTACTGAAATCACCGAAATTAAAGTTACACCACAAATTACATGATTTCCAGTATACCTGCCTGTATTGTCTGTATCCAGTGATGTGACTGCAACCGAGTTGTGCATACCAGGACATGGTTGGATAGATTACGCTGACAAACAGTGCAAAGTGACCACCAGAGAGCTGTACCGGCTAAAGCAGGGTTACACACAACCCTGTAGCTATCATGCAAAGAGAAATTCACGGTTCGCTTGAGGCTGAGTTTTCAGCATCCATAGGAACGCCACCATCCTGCAAGGATCTAAGGCGCAGATGCAGCTCCTAAAGCGGTGGGAGGTGAGTAGCTAAGCCCACCAGCAAAGTGGTGAAAGACCACAATCCCGTTTGCTGCATCCATGTTTCCCTCGTGCCAGGCTAAGAGTTCCCAATTAACTGTTGTCATGCACAGCCGGCAACTAATCATAATGCCACGTGATGTGAAGTCATGCAGACCCAAGAGACTGGAGCTGTCCACTCCTGGGGATTATGTACTGTTGCGGACATTGTAATCCATTGCGAAGTCAAGCAGCCTCGGGAGGGGGGAGGGGGGGGGGGGCGCTGGCCGTGCAGCCGTGAGCACTGCTGGTCCATGCTGCACTGTGACAGTGTGTGTACGCGCTAAGCAAGTAAGGGCGCCAGCCAGCCCGGGTCACTCCACCGGGTTTCTATGCCCACAACAGTACATGTACGCTTGCTGGTTCATGTAGTAGTCTGCTCCCTCCCTCCCTCCCTCCCTCCCTCCCTCCCTCCCTCCCTCCCTCCCTCCCTCCCTCCCTCCCTCCCTCCCTCCCTCCCTCCCTCCCTCTCTCTCTCTCTCTCTCTCTCTCTCTCTCTCTCTCTCTCTCTCTCTCTCTCTCTCTCTCTCTCCCTCCCTCCTTCTCTCTCCCACTCCCTTTCTGATGGCCTTCAGTTATTTTGCTCCCTGTTCGACCCTCTTAGAAGTTGCATATTGTACTGTTGAGGCAACAGATTAGAATAAATCAAAACAAACAAACAAACAGCTAGTAGTCGTACCCGTATGTCGCCGTGCGTCGAGAGCTTCTCTATTCGCTCCGTCACAATACCGGTCGGCGCGGAAGACTTGCGCTGCGAGACGTAGACGAGGGCGATACGCGGTTTCTCCAGGAACGAGAGCACGATGAGAGATCCATTGTTGGACAGAACACCTGCAGGGCACGCACACGGCAAGGGATTGGAACAAGGCATTTAGAAGCGCATTCGTATTTTGTATTTTTGGATTGTCCACAGGTCTTAGCCTAAATCGCGGGAGTCTCCGTGCATGAAGCAGTGTGAGCCTTCTGCATCTGCTGCTCGTTGTTTGATTGCCCGTCAGCATGAGAGCAGCACGGTGTGTGTAATTCCTACAGGAGCTAGAGCCTTGGTCGTGCACACTCACACCCTGTCACAAGCCATCAAAACTGCACTTGCTGCTATTGGACGATGCAGAGTGGATAAATAACAACTTGCCACTCCTTGAGGGCGTGTGCCCGACCATGACTCACGCCACGCTCATACGGTGAATACTAGGGTAAGTGATTCCCTGCCAAGATGCCACCACACATTGAGAGCTTCAAGCACACAGGTATGTACAAGTACATATACTCGTGTACTCGTGTCCGCAGATTGTGTACTCGAAGTACTTGTGTACAGATTGGAGGTGAAGCGACTACACCAATTGCCTGGTAACGGCTAGTTAGAAACGTATTTCAGTCGTTGTTGGCTCCTCGGCTTGAAATGAGCGCGCATTTCGCTCGGACAATCAGAGTACGATCCACTACCACACGCTTACACAGACTGGGCTGTTGAGAGTCACACTTCTACGAAAAACAAAGTGCAGAAGTGTGCCATTCTGCCGTACACAACATCATTCATTCACCTCCAATCATTCATCGTCTACATGTTCCACCTACACTGATGAGCCTTGTTGGAGCAAAACGCCTGCCTGGCTGTCTGGAGGGTCTGACAATATCAAAATCTGTTATGGAATTGCCACCGCTGCTACAGTACTGATGGGCATCGGAAGCGGAGTGGGTCGGGCAGAGAGCGCATTGTAGAGTGGTTAAGTGACATGATCCAAAGACCTCCAGGCAATGATTGAACCGCAACGATAAAACTACACAGTGCACCGTATGCACCGTACGAGAAGATATCACACACGGCGCGCACATGCGCTAATTGGATGCGTGTTCGTTCACGTGCACACATGCACTCATGCACAGTGTTAAAGTTACCTTCTTCGCTTACCGTCAAACAGGATCTCTGATTGGCCACCGACACGTCCAACTAGAGTCCGGTCTATGACGAGACGATCGACATCACCACTGTGCGATGTCAGACCATAGTGCAATATTGCTCCGTTCTGTAGTATGACCTGGAGGGCGGACAACAAGACGGGCCCGATGATACAGAGCGGATAACGAGGCGTTCATCATAGCTATCAGTCACAAGCGGTATGTATGCCGGGTCTCGGTCAATGGATACACATTGTCAAATGACCTGACACTCGTGACACTCGGTATTATTTATCGGGGCTGCGTGCTGAGTGAAAATCCCACGCGAGTTTCAAAGCTCCGTGGCCTGAGCCCCGTACGGCCACGTTGCTGGGTCGTCATCTCCCGGTGTAAAGGAGGTAGTCGCTGCCCGTTCTGTCACTGGCAGTGCATGTGACAACTAGTAGCACTTATCTCATGCACTCATGTACGTGGCATGCCCAGAGACAAGGCATATGGATTGGCCAATATTGTGTGCGTGTGTGTGTGCGTGTGTGTGTGTGTGTGTGTGTGTGTGTGTGTGTGTGTGTGTGTGTGTGTGTGTGTATAGAACTGGAGGATGTTCCTTGCTGAGCCACCACCGCACACAGATGATTCGCCACCTTTGCGCTGCTTGCTGTGTGCCAGAGACTTCCGCCGCCGTAACGACATGGCCCGACACAAGTGCATTGCCCAGTGGAAGTTGCCTGTGTCACAACAGAAGGGTGCCAGGCAATGTATGAAGTGCATGCGGTGGTTGAGGAGCGCTGGAGGACTGGCTGTGCATTGCTGTCCTGTGTCCACGGATGTCCCCACTGTATCTATTCGCCATGAATCTGACTCTTTTCGATGTGATGTTTGTCGCCGCTCTTTCCGCTCTCGTTCTGGTTTGAGCCGTCATCACTGTGACCGTGCGAAACGGATGTCACGTGCAGCCAGGAACAACTGCCGTCATGAATGCGAGCATTGCGAAAGACGGTTCTCAAGGCCACAGGACTTGCAACGCCATGCCAAATATTGTTGACTTTGCGATTTCTCTCTCTTCTCTTCTCTCTTCTTGTCGTTGTCTCCCGCTTCTGGGAGCGGCCTGGCCCGATAGGGTAGCTGTACATAGTAGTAGTAGTAGTAGTAGTAGTAGTAGTAGTAGTAGTAGTAGTAGTGTGTATGTGTGTGTGTGTGTTCGTGTGTGTACATGTGTGTGTGCGTGTGTGTGTGAGTGTGTGTGTGTGTGTTTGCATGTACGTGCACGTATGTGATAAAATGTGCGTGTGTGCATGTGATCGTGTGTGCACATGTGCATCTGCGCATGTGTGTATGTAGGTGTGAGTGCCTTCACGCTACACAGAAGTAGAGCTTATCTACACCAATCGGCTAAAATTGATGATCTCACCTGACACACTGTTGGACTTCTCCAGTACACGTGAATAACACGATGGCTTGCCAGCAGTTCCTGAGCATACAACGTTACACAAATTGCACGACTGTTTTTGATAAGATCCGGCCGAGTGAAAATACAAGTAGGGTCAGCGCTCTCTCTAAATCTGGCGTTTTTTGCTGTTTTAGAACTCCAGAAAAGAAAATAAGCATCAGGCTCCACCCAATCAACATCCTCAAACCTCTTCCACTAGTACTTGCATAGCCTTCTCATCAGGTGGAATACGGGCAAAAAGAAATTGCTTCTAAAGCCTTGATAATGTACAGTAGTACTACATACAGGTGACAAAAAAACACACGCACACAATTATCATCGTCTGGATCCACAGAATGACATTAATGATGCTCAGTAGGCCCAGACAGATCCTGCCGGCAATTCTTTCGGCAAAATATCGAAGAATAGAAAAAGCGGAAATTACCGGCAAAATCAGAGCAAAATTCGAGATAATGGGTAAAATCAATGCCTGATACTGTACTTGGATTTCCTTGTTTCTTACCCGTTCAGCATGATACACTGCCCAGGACGAAATCATGTCACCGAAATATCACAAGGATTCCCTGTGGATCGACATGATTTTGGAATAACCCAGGGACACGTGTGTGAAAACCCGTGTTGAGAAACCAACCCTGCGTTTTTATGAAACGCTGTACAGGAAGTGGATAAAATGCACGTTTTTCCGGAGCAAAATATCGGGTTTCTAGTGCCAGAAAAATATCGAGGCGAGCGGAGCAGAATCTGTCTGGGCCTAATGCTCAGACACATGACTACCAATGGATGACTCATATTCACCAGACTAAACATCAAGACAATTGGGAAGTGCGGTGGACGAGTCCGAAACCATGTCACCAGTAGCCACCGGCACTACCGATACCCGATACGTCGCCGCGGCAACCGACCTCACCAATCGTCTCAACGGTGTCGTGTCCGTTTATGTCAATGCAAAGGCAGCTGGTGCGGTACCAAGTGGCTTTCCGATTTTCCTTCATGCAGGTTTGGATTTGGTTCTTGTCGGCATCAATGACGATTCCTACATGACGGCGTGTGCGCATTTCTTTCTTTGCAGGCAGTACACATACCTCGCTGTCCCGTATGGCGTCACGCAGCTTGTCCGGTCTCTTGTTTCTTGGTGTCCATGTTATTCCGCGACCTGGCAAAGGTTAAGTGTATGCACGCATATGGAAAGCATAGAAACCATGCAGACATACACACACAATGACACACACACACACACACACACACACACACACACACACACACACACACACACACACACACACACACACACACACACACACACACACACATACATGTACAGTGCTACTGAGTAAAATCGGATAGAGTGGGTCAGCATTGTGCCCTGCACCAGTGAGCAATCGCAGTGCTCGCAGGTCTATAGGTGTGCACAGCACCTGGCATGGCGTTACCTTGACGTACTTGACTCTACCCCCCCCCCCCCTCCTGGATACCCGGCAAATAGAGCAACCAAGATGCATGTGACTGACAAGTAGTGTGATCAACTTATACGTCAGGACAATTGTGATCAACTGATACGTCGATGGTGATCAACTGATACGTCATGCAATCAACTGATACGTCATGCAATCAACTGATACGTCATGCAATCAACTGGTACGTCACGCAATCAACTGATACGTCATGCAATCAACTTATATGGCATGTGATCAACTGATAGGTCACGTGATCAACTGACTTGTCACGTGACCAACTGACTCGTCACACGATCGACTGATACATCACGTGATCAAAGAATGACCCCAGTCACCAGTCATATAATTATACTGTCACATTACCTTCTGCCCACTGGCGCCGCAGCTCCACCGACAAGTCGTCCGTTTCCGTGCCCTTGTCATGATAGGAGTGCACACTCAGCAGCTGACCTGGAGAAGCAATTCAGACACGAGTAAGACGCACCGCGGTGAGCAGTCCAAAGGGTGAAGCGGAGTACAGCAAAACTCCCCAGATCCGGACGTCCCTAATCCGGGCACGTCCGCCCACCTTTCTGACCCATCTAGAGTCACAAAATGGCTTCTCAACGAAAAACAGCCCCAAAACAGTCACATTGATTAGTATTAAAATATTTTCTGGCGTGCAGTAAGTATGTAAGCTCTGAGTTACGGGCAATTCCCAACTACGGGCAGAGCTCGGTCCCAACCTGCCCGGATCTGGGGAGTTTTGCTGTACATGCGTACCTCGGTTATCCGGACCCCGAAGTTGCGGGCACTTCGGTCTACCGGGCACCCTTTTGGCGAGTTTCAGTGGAAATCTTACTACTCTTGTGTCACTTGTTGCGGAAATAGTGCCGTCACATGCCATATCTATGGCCTTCCCCATCAAAGTGTATGTGATTTCGTGTTACGAACATCAAGGTCACGGCAAGAGTTCATAACCCCCAAGAGTGTGCAACGGGCATAGACCCAGCGCCCGGCGAAATTCCTACATTACGTCATGCGCAGCTTGTCATCCGAGGTAAATTTGGGTTCTTTGCGATTTCTGGAAACTATACCCTGAACCGCCCCTAACTCAAGGCTGTAGCCTCGACTTTTCGAAGCTTTTTTTGAAGACACTTCGGACGTATATGAAGTCGTACTTTCTCAAAAACAAACTCTTTTTTCCAAGAACCCATGGACATCGCGACAGGAAGACGTGAGGACGCTGTTAAAGATATTGCATTGCCATCGAGGACAATCATTCTGATAGCTGTGCACCTCAGCCGAAAAATGCTCCTTCGACGTATTCTCAAGTTCCTCAACCATTTGAAATTATCTTCCAGGAAAGCACCAGAAATATGCCGATGGCCTGGGGAAGAAATTGTTCTTGAAGAGACTGACTGCACTGGTGAAAGAAGAAGGCGATGAAGAGTCACGCATCGAAAAAATAGTGTTGTCTTTCGTGTGCATACTTTGTTTCACTTTTGCATACATTACAATTGCAATTACCCAGATTGAAAATTGTTGGGGGTGCACGTGCCCCCCGTGCCCATCGCCGAGCACGCGCCTGGCCAGCAACCAGAGCAGGGCATCATTCGGAGTTACCAAGAATGGTTTGGCTAACTGCTTGAAGCCCACGTATGAGTAGCACCCAGTGTGCTGACAGTGCTCAACACCGCAGAGGCAGAGCGTAATACAGACGTTGCCTGATGATTGCGACAGCGTGTAACTTTAAGTAGTGACAAACAAGCCTTGACTGCTGGCCTTGTTGGTCTGTAGTAGTTATTGCATTATATTGACTATTCCCAAGACTCACTTGTCTGATGCCACTGCTTGGGCATGGAACTTTGAGTTACAACGCATTCCCAATCGGACCCCTCTCTCTTTCATTGTGAGTTATTCATGTGACATATCCCCAGGGTCAGAGGCACACCGCAGTACAAACTGCAACCCCAAGAGGGGTTCAAGCCGCAACCCCTCTTGGAGGCCGCAAGTCTCATGTTCCGACTCGTATTCGTTTGCACCTTCTTAAATTATGTTCACTTTCTACTAGTTTCTAGCCTGGATATTCATTGGCAGGCCGTTGTTTAGTGCCCAGTGTCACCAGTGTCACTGTTGTCTTGTAGTGTAGATCAGTACACTGTCTACGGCATGCAGGCTACTGTAGCTGCCTGTCTCCATCTGTAGCAACTACCGAGCGTTACACTGCTATCGCGTGCCGAAGAACGACCAGGCTAGAATTTCACCAAGCACAGCATACCAATGTATACACGGTGACTCAACTGTGCATAGACTGTAGTACATGAAAATAAGAACGGCCTAGGCTACGAGGCTGACCCCCACCCCCCCCCCCCCCCCACCCAGTTCTTTAGCACCCGATGGTACTGTATGTGTTTGTATTGCGGAGGTTTAGCATCGCAAATTTTGCATTCGCGGTCACGGACACTTCTCGGTTCATGAACTAGAATGCGAACATTCACACTTATCGTTCGGAAGAGCAGTCGGAACGCTAATCGAAAAACCCGTGTCAGCAGTTTTAACATTACCGTAAAATCCCGCCAGAGCGCCCCTACCTCCTCGACGCTTCAGGTGGGCAGGGGCGGATGGGCGAGTCCTACTTGCCGCATTCAGTGCTACATGAAAAAGTACTCATCCTACGAAAACTGTTCGTGCATCTCGTACACCGACCAAAGGTCAAGAGCCAGGAGTCGTACAGACCCGACAAAACGCAAGGTTTGTGCGATCCCTGGTCAAGAGGGTGGGCACTGTTGCGTACATTTCCAACGGGGTTGAGCACGCGTCTGCAGTACAGTACGGCATCACAGACTGCGACAGAGTCATACGAGGATACAATCAATCACGTTCCTGACAAGAAGTCAGGGAGGGGCGGATGGGAGAGACGGGGCTCTGGCAGCGGGATTTTACGGTACTACTGTACTGACTGTGAACTGGTTGTGTTTCTCAACACAATTATACACTGTTTTACGTTGGACTGTCTGTACATACGGCATGCCAACGTCAAGCCGTTTGCTAATCCATTATAACACAACGCGAATTTCGTCATTGAGTTCGACTTTCATTGCTATTGCTATTGGGAGTGCGAACTCGAACGCGAAATTCGCTTTGCTAAGCCTCCGCATTGTCTGCATGTGTTTGTATCACGTACCTGAATCCCCACACAGCGGACGAAGGGTCCAGAAGTACAGGCTGGTCAGGAAACTACTCATCGCCACCACGTCGCCATTCAATGAAATTTAGCCCGATGTGCTTTCAGCTCTGGGGAGCAAGCGATCGCTAGATGATCGCTCGCTATGTCCACGAGGTGTTGGTAGTATTGGCAAACACCTCATCCAGTGATACAGTCGACTAGTCGGTATGGCAATGGAGTTGTTTGGAAGTATGTCAGATAAAATATATTTTATGCAAAGTACTAAGTAGATACGACATGTCGACAGTGATTATCCTTGCCTTTTTCATTCTATGAATATTTTTTTTTAAATTTCTGTCATAGAATCTACGCACGAGTGTACTTCCCCTCCCTAGGCCCGGCTAGGCTACAAAGCCAAAGGCGCTAGGCTCTGACTTCCTCGGGAGTTACCCAAATAAAACCATGAAAAACAAAGTCCAACAAGTGTGAGGTCGACTAGGTCATTGTACGTTTTATAGTTGTGTCCATATCGCATAAAACTATGATAAAGCCATCAGCACGCACGAGAAAATCCGGCAGCATCCTTTGCGCAAGAACCTTGCGCTAGACTGTATACTACTACTGTCTTGTGTGGCGCGATGCTGCAGGTTTGAATGACAGGAACTGAGCGTGTAGTGCAGTGCGGCTTTGTGTTGTTTCATTCGAGGCATCGATGCTGTGACTGTGTGAGTATTCCATGGTCATGGAGCTAGACGCGCTGTTTCGGAAAGTAGCTCAACACGTGGCGGAGGATGATGTCGCTAAGTGGAGGAAGCTGCTTGCGTTCGTCGCTGAACCGGACGAACAAGCAGCGTGGATGGAGGAGATGGAAAAGCAAACTGGCGGAGCTGCTAAATTCCTAAAATTCCTGGAACATCAAGCCCTAATCCGTGATGACAATGTGAAATTGTTAGAGGAATTAGTGTCTTATCTTCCTGACAGTGCCAGCAAGCAGTCGCTGATAGCAATTGTCCGAGACTACTCGGACAAGGCTGATGTGTTGCGTCGCAAGCGAGCGGCAGCACAGTTGAATGGCGATCCTCTTGATCAGGTGATGCGGCGAATAGCGTTTGAGGAGCGCCTTGGTAGCAAGTGGTCAATCTTGGCTCTCAAAGGTCTGAAGCTGGCAAGCAGCGACATAGAGGAAGTGACGCACAAATGCCAAGGTTCTGATCTGGACAGGTTGGCTTACGAAGCCATGTGCATGTGGCGAAACCTCCACGGACGCACAGCCACCAAAGCGAAGCTGATAAAAGTAGGGATTTCAGGCGGTTTTTTCTGAGCAGCGCTTTGCTCCAACTAACAAGTTTTTCTGACGCATCTATGTGTAAGGACTGTCTACAGAAAATTTGAACGGAATCCAAGCAGTATTTCCAAAGTTATGAGCATTCAAACATAGCGCACCAACCTTGATGAACACACATACAAATTGGATCTGCAGGATGGCACAAAATGGAATTCCCATACTCCCTAGCAACACCATAGCAACAAATAAACTTCATCCGATCGTGGCCAAACTTGGATCAAGGATGGCCCTGGCTATGACGGAACGGAAGATAAAAGTTTTTTTTCAAAATTCCAAATGACCGCAACAATGGCGTCCTTAGCAACGGCCCTAGCAACAGTATATTTCACGCATAATTCAACATGGTAATAGGTGGAATATGACAGAAATACGGCAAACACAACATTTAAGTTATATAGTATGCATGTGGGAAACTAGAGGAGCAGACAGCAAGCTCTGATGTCACACAGTGCCCGTTTTCGGCTGCAACGAGTCAGAGACGCACATTAGCCGCACAACGACCATACTAGATGCTATTGAGTATTGTACACAGAAGCCAGCCAGCGGTGAGTATTTATAAGAGATAAGTTCAGTAAAAAACCAGCCTGGAACAACCACGCACCTGTATGACACATGGAAGATCAAGTCTGGTGCCACACACAGGGTCAAGACCTGCTATGCCGGGTGCGGGCTCCAAAGCGCCATCATTTGCTGCGCCGGCATCAACATCAACTGTTGCTTCAGCACTGACATCAACGGCTGGTCCAGCATGGACATGAACTGTTGCAAATGTCCACACCTCAGCACGTACGACTGCTCAGGTGTGGAAATTTGATAACACTGATATAATTTTCCAAACTTATACAATTCATGCAATTTGCAATCCCTACAGCCTACAATTTTCCTTGCAGTTCAATGTTTCTTTCTTGGACAAGAATCAGACACAATATACGATTTTTCGTTCAGTGTGTGGTTATCTGCTTTACAATTTGATTGAGAGGCAGTTCAAAAGGATGACTTAGTAATTCACTGAGGTCGTCACTTGCCTTGTTCTTCAGCAAATTTTTTCTCCACTCTCTGATACGCCCGATTTTGTTCCTGGCAATTTTCACATCGTCTCGAAATCCTTTCCATCCACGACTGCAACTAGCAAAATCAAATTATGCTAACTCTACTTGGTATCATTTTTGCTTCTCGCCCTCAACGAGAGTTCAACTACTACTAGGCCATTCCTCAACTGCCTGGGACAACACCATGAACACAGAGGACGACGGAAGTTAATCGTCTTTCTTCTCCACCTCCATACTGTGTCATGGCGTTCAACTTCAAAACAATTTCCGCGACCGAGCGCGACCCTTCATGCCGTCTGAAGGAACCTACCTAGACTAAATCGATGCCGTAAAATCTGATTCTGACTGCCGCTTGAGCGTGGAACCAAGGCAAACAGCTCAAAAGCGACTTTGAAATCTACAAGAATCTATCGAGATGCGTAATATCGGCACGAATTCGCCGTGTGAGGCACCAAACGAAAGCTTGAAACCTACTCTTCAACGGTGCGCCAATAAAAATAGCGATAAACTCACTTTCCCTACCTAAAATCTACGCCGAAGACCCCGCGCTGAGCTGTGCCATGCCTGGCATTCAAAAAGCATGCATGCGTGTCAAGGTACTTTTGCCCCCGCAGATCACGTGACTGAAATCCCTAATAAAAGCCCTGCGGGACTCCCAGCAAGTACTTATTGCAGAGAGGATCGAGCAGATGCGTGATCAATGAGCTGGCAAGCGGACACTAGAACTAAGTACTGCTCTGGTCTGAGTAGCAAGATTTGCCGAATCAACATATGCATCCTGAGCCCAGCCAGCGTGGTGCTAACTTACTACGGCACGAGTCACCAAACTAACTTGTTAGGTCACCCCTGGAGAAAACTCTGGGGAACAGGCATAACACAGTCCCTGGGTGACACTGCTCTGGCTTGAAGCCACAGCGCTGAACTGTAGCGAGAGTGCATACACCGCTGTAAACCAGGGGCGCGCACTGAGCTCCACAACAGTTTGGGGAGACGCCGGAGTTCGTCGCTTGCATCCTTTTTTTAGGAATTTCTTTCATCCGAGCAGCGATCTGCAACTACAGGGTTCAAGGTCAAGACGGTGTACGACTCTGCAGCCGGTCAGGTCAACACGAAACAGCAGAGATTCTTGTTGATGTCCTTTTTCAGGATACATGACGCATGCCATACAAAGCGTGCGGTGGGCACCAACCTCTCGCTTTCGAAATGAATAAAATAACGCAGCCCTAGCACTACAAACACTGGTCTGTGCACTCGAATGCGGCGCTACTTTATTCATAAGGTTGGATTCCTCTGGCCAGCACCGTGTAGTTCACGCACCTACAGACTTGTAGTACATGCCTTGAACCGTATTTCTGAGGATCTGCTGAAAAGTTGGCGTCCACAGAAAATTCCTCCGTGGGCCGAACCAAGCACAGTGGGCGAAATTGCCTGCCCATCTTTCCCGTACTGCGCCATTGACCCATGTACCTAATATAAAAGTAAATAATAATAATAATAATCTCCCTCCCTGCCCTTCTCCTGCAGCTGCCCCCGAGCTGGAAAGACCTTCAGAGATTCAGTGAATCACCATCTATGCAGCTCGCAGTGGTTTTGGGCACACACACACGCGCGCACGCACACACACACGCACACACCTGTCCTGAATTTACTGAAAGGTTTTGGCCAGAGAAAACTGGAGCACACACACACACACACACACCTTTTTGATTAAAGCTTTATAACACAAGTACCATTTCACGTGAGTTTATTTTACTCATCTGTTATTTAACCTGACACGGTGTTCTCCTGCTCCTTTTCCACCTTGTGTCTTCGCTTTCCCTTAGCTCAGGCCGTATATCTTCTATGCGGCTGTGTCTCCACACAGTAGTCTCTTCAAATATTACACAGCAATGAATCAAACAAGTCTCATTCCGCTGTTACTCCGAGTTTCGTGTCAGAACACTTCATCAGACAGCATAACAGTAGTCTCATCATGTATCTTTGCCTCTTGCCAGTCCCTCCTTTAGGAATATACTCACATATTCTTGTTATCCTTTTATTTTGCATTTCTTTTCTTTCTATTTCTCTCCGTTGTTTCCTCCTTTCCCCCCTTTCTCTCTTTCTTCGGTGCGTGGGGTGGCAATGAAGCCGAGGCGGTCTGTCGGCAGAGCTAGGCGCGCCCCACTAGCACAGGCTCCGTGGCTCCTGGTGGCCCCTACCATCTATGTAGCCGCTTTTTCCTGTCGAATTCTTCCTAACCCTTGGTAGGGTTGTGTTCATTATGTAAAAATAGAATAAATGAACACTCTTGCTTGTGCCCTCCCGCGGCCCGGTGTCGTACTGCCTGAATACGACCTGTGATATGATGCTTTCTCATGTTTTGATACCAAAGGCGACGTAAACGACAAACTCCATTGTCCTGAACTCATGTGCAAGAGTTGCGTGCTCAGTTTATGTGCTCTGGATGCATCGTGTTGGCGAGCTTCGCTTGAAAAAGGACCACAACACAATCATTCTTCATAGGAAACCTTAGTACTCTCAGAGTGAACTTGTTTTAGACCACGATGCATGTACAGCCTAGGTCATTGGCTGGGCAGACTGGGGGTCCGTGTATGTGAAACCTGTGCCATTGGATGGGCACACTCTCTTTGGTTAGCTTGCCATGGCTGGCCACACATCAGTTAATCACCCTCACATCTTTCGATTGGCTACGGCCATATACGGTATGATACCATGATTATGAGCGTGTGCACAATAACAATGGTCACAGCAATACAACAGGCAATGGAATACAACAGGAAAAAGAGTAAAAAAATCCAGATATCGAAAGTATGTTCAAAGGCAGCGGTAGCCAGGGCAGCGGAGCAAAAGAACACAGCAGCGGGAGTAAAAGAGAGAATAGGATTTGACACATACATACAAGCACACAGAAACAGAACCCACGAAAATACAGGAAAGCAGACAACGAGAGAGTAAGTATGGTGACAGTTAGTTATAGATGACTCAAGCAGCAGAGTAAACCGGGTATAGCAGGAAACAGACTCCACACAGTGCACACACACACACACACACACACACGCACACACACACACACACACATGCACACGGTGAAACGACATCGGACACGCACGTACGCAGGGCAGACACATAAAAAAAGAGTAAAGAGAAGCTGCTGACGTGGACATACATTGTTAAAATTCGAAACAATGTAAGAAAATACACACCATAAGGACACACAACACGTGTAGTAAAAACCCCGAGCTTCACTCCACGGGAGATCGTCAGGTAGCTGGTGTGCTGGTAGTGGGGGACCCAGACATAAGTAAGACAAAAAGATAAGCGCTAGAGAAAGCTATTACCTCTAGTTTGCCGCTAATGTGTTCGTGCCAGGAACAAAAGTGTGAGAAAAGCTGATATTTGCCAGTGTGCATAAAACTTCAAATGATAAAACGCTCTTGATCTGAATGAAGGGCACCGTATGGGCCATATGTGTGGCACGGTACATGTACAATGTACAACGTGGCTAAAAAAAAGGATATAAAAAAGAACACTACTAAAAACAGCACAACAAGCTGCGAGTGTCATAGCTGTTCGTTCACACAAACTAGTACTAAACTCGTGGACTACGTTGTCAGGCTGGCAATTTGGATCGACAAGCGATGGTTTGGCCATGATGTCAACTATCCTATTCTCTACAACAATACCAGCAGCAACTGCCACAGCAGCGACAGCAAAGACCACAGAGTCAGTTTACATACGTGATATTCCTGGAGACACCTGCAGGACTACTAGAGGCCAGCAGCGAGCACAACAAGAAGCAGCAGCAGGAGCAACACGACAGATAGCCCCAGCGATGCAGACAGTAGAGACATGACGGGCAATGACACGACGGGCAATGGCACGAAAGGCCAGGTCAGGTGAGGTGGTTGTGGATGCGGTGAAACGTGTCAGTGAGTACCTCTGGCAGCCGACACAGAGCGGTCAGCAGAACATGGTCAGCAGAAAACGGTCGCAGCTGTAGCTATACAACGAGGCGAGACCGGCACGGACGTCGCTAGGCTTGAACACAGTTGATGCCCGGGCCATTCTCGTCGTCGCTGTCGTCCTCATCGCCTCTGGCGAGCATATCGGCAGCAGCAGCAGCAGCAGCATCTCCGACGCCGCCAGCAGCAGCGGCACGGTTCCCGTACATGCGCCGATGCCTCATCAGGCTGCGAATGCGGTGCTCCATCAGCACGTTCACCAGCCAGGCGCTGGAGTGCTGCAGGGTGGTGGCGTTGCGCGACGTCACGGCCTCGAGCCCGCTCATGTCCGTCGGCCGCCTGGCGTGCGGCGTCCAGACCTTGACCGTGTGCTCCAAACCGCTGGTGGCCAGCGCCATACACTGAGGATTGGGCTCCAGGCAGTTCACCGCACCCACCTCGTCAGCTTTCAGCAGCTGCACGACTTTCTCGGTGGATTTCTCCCAGATGAACACGTGCCCGCAGTCCGAGCCGCTCACAACGTACTCGGAATTCGGGCCAAAGAAGTTGACACCCTTAATGGTGTCGTTATTGCGATGACCCTGCATGCATCAACAATAAAATATCGACAGTATGCAACACGCTAGATGTACATCCTACAAGTGAGCACATGTTTGATAAACACCTACCCATAGTACAGTACTGGAACATCATTCACAATGAGCCAAGTGGGTTAAGCTGCCAGAGGAAGTACAATGCGTGTACCGCAGTGTCTTGTATTAAAGCCTGTCTCGTATAGAAGACTGTTTTGAATACAAGCCTGACTTTCAAGATACACTAGACACCCTTAGCAAACAACGGTAACGCTATTTGTTTTACAGTGCTCGTACCTTGATCACCCAAATAGCGTTGAAGCTGCAGCGTAAAAACGTTATGGGGGCTGATTTATCGTTGTGACCAACGGTACGTTTTTTGGCCAAATATTGCATAGTCCGTACGCATTTCACCTTGTATCGCGTATATGGTGACATAAATGGTTGTACCGCGCGAAGTAAAAGCTATTCTCGTGGCAACAGCGTTCTAAAAATAGCGTGCATCTTGCTAAAGGTCGAGCCTAAATCACGGTATTTTCCCCCTTACGGTAATACCGTTACAACATAACGTTGTTTGCTAAGGGTGTCTATTGTCGGCACATAAGCCTGGTTTTAATGTTGACACACATAGAAATACCTGGTTTGAATAGAAGCCTGATGTGAGTAGAAACCTAGCCTTGACATCGGCCTCTACAGGAACAATCCCGGCTTTAATATGCAACACTACGGGTATACCGTAGTCTTGTATAAAAGCCGCACTTGAATAGAAGCCGCCCTCGAATAGAAGCCGCAATTTTGGGCCCATCAAATCACACATAAGCCTGGTTTTAGTGTTGACATACATAGAAATACCTGTCTTGTATTGAAGCCTGTCTCATATAGAAGCCTGCAAAATGTCACCAAGAAAGTCATAGGAACAATCCCGGCTTTTATACAAGACTTTACGGTATATACAATGTCATGGTAGCACAGGAAGAGTATTCAATCAGTCGGTTTCTGGTCAACTACAGTGCTGGCCAAAGAAATCCAACCTCATGAATAAAGTAGCGCCGCGTTAGAATGCACGGGCCAGTGTATGCTAGGGCTGCGTAGCGCCCGGCGACGCTATTTTATTCAGGAGGTTGGATTTCTTTGGCCAGCACTGTACAACAGTTTGCATGATATTGTACTGTAGAACCCAACCACTGTGGTGAACAAAAGCACAAGCAGGAAAATACCGGTACACATGATATAGCCACTCTCCAGAAGCCAGCATAATCGTCCGTGATCAAGATGTCCCATTCATGCCCGCTGTGCCTATACATGAGATATGCTAATCCAGCACATCCCTTCTCCGGCAGAATTTCCGTAGCACAAATAGTGCGGGGTTACAAAGGGACCACTGAACACATAATATACGGACAATTCGCACACGGACGATTCGCGGTGCTGTTCTCGACGCACTCAAACCTGGTGGAGAACAGGTGGAGAACCACTTGTGCACGAAGTATTTACGGAAACAGTGAATTGCTGGCGCCATAGGCCCTCTATGGCGCTTGTCTTTTATGGTGAAGCTAAAGGAAGCCTGGGACTCCAGATGAGTGTTCAGATAAAGTTCATGTCAATCTGATTGTTAGTAAAGAGGCGGCGAGGAGAGATTAGTTTTAGAACTGTGACCAAGAGCATGAGCTGAACTGACATTTCACAAAGGCTTTATTGTGTTCAATCTGATGGTTTGTTCATCCTTCCACTCTATGTGTGTCTGTGCCAAGCAACCCCCCGCTTCTCCAGCGATTCAAAAACAATTCACGCCACCTCGACTACAGGCCCCGGGGACCATCGATATGCAACGGGTTCGCCTGGATATTCGTTTCGCCCACTTCGTGAACATGTGTGTGTGTGTGTGTGTGTGTGTGTGTGTGTGTGTGCGCGTGCGCCATCTAGTGCGCCATCAGAAGTGCTGCTCCTCAGCCTCTTCCACCCCTCTCCCCTGACGGGGACCGTGTAACCTATCAAGGCGACGTGTGTCAAGGTCAAGGTCAATGTATGTGTGTGTGCGTATGTGTGTATGTATGTCTGAACGTATGTGTGTATGTATGTCTGTACGTATGTGTGTGTGTGTGTGTGTGCGTGTGTGTGTGTGTGTGTATGTATGTATGTATGTATGTATGTCTGTGTGCGCGTGTGTGTGCATGTGTATATGGTATTATAGGTGACGGTATCTGCACAGAAAGTGACCAAGTTAAGCGTACCGTGTAGCGGTGTACAGGCACAGTCCGACTCAGCTCCGTGTTGAAGATGTAGATGGACTCGTCATTGTATGTCGCTAACAGCTCCTTGCCGTCATTGCTGTACACTACACACGTTACAGTGGCGTGCTCCTTCATGCTCTTCACCGTGTAGAGCTGGACCTAGAGACACATATGGTGCGTACCCACGTGTACACGCGCGCACACACACACACACACACACACACACACACACACACACACACACACACACACACACACACACCTTTAAAAGATCAACAAGGAATTGATAATCATTCCTACGTTGGCGAAGCAAGCAGAGAGCACATTACAGTCAGATCTCGCTTATCCGGTCCTCTTTTATCCGGATCCCTCGCCATCTGGAAGAAAATCGCTGGTTACCGATTTACAGCATATGCCATGCACACATACAGTATGTGTGTTCGATTATCCGGTTCCCTCGCCTATCCGGATATTTTCGTGGAAGACGGATGTGTGCGGTTATGCGAGGTCTGACGGTACAACCTCGCCAAGCACAAATGGGATCTGTACATTCTAAGTTCGAGCCACCCTTCCGCTACAACTTTCACACCAAAGTTCAACTCAAAGGGAAGCACCAGCGGTGAGCCAGCTCCCGATCCGTCCCGCATACGGTTCGAGTACCAAATCTACTACACAATACAGTAAAAGCCATTATTCTAACGAGGCGCATATATAACGATTTCCCAAGATTGACTAGTTTACGTGTACCAAAGTTAACGATTCTCGCTCATTCTCAACGCTCAATAGGACAATATATGTATCGATTTCTGTATAACGATTTCTATTTTAACGACAGATTTCTCCTCGTTAACTCGTTAGATTTAGCACTTCGCTATAATATATGGCTTTTACAGTAGTACAGAATGCGCTCAAATGCTACAACAGTTTTGACAATTGAAGCTTGAATTCTTTGCTTCTTCAGTAGTTCAAGGTCTTTCGGTGATGGCCACTCGATGCTACCTTTTATTGGAGATCATGAAACTACTTCTACACATTTTATTGCGGTCCAGTAAGTGTTGGTGTCGAAATTATGCATGCAAACGTTGATGAAGTCACAAGAACTATCCATCATATTTTTATTTGTTTCAATTGTATTTGTCTCATAAGTTGCAAAACAGTCAAGCAGATCATCCGAGAAGGACGGGTTGGTGCTGATTTAATTTGCCACCTTGAAGCGACTACAAGAATGGCGAACAGACCTAATCTTTAGCTTCAATTTAGGAAAATTTAGGACGAGTCTTGGTTCGAAATTCTGACAAAGTCTGGGTCCTGGCACCGGCGATCTCCGGCGCGAATGGTCCACAAACCACTTTTGGTCAAAATTGTACGGGATCGGTGCCGGGGCAGATCGCAAGAGTTGGGCATTGCCCAACTTTGCCGGTGATCCCTAGCGACTTTTTACCGTATGATTTTGTTACGACTGCACTGGTTCACATCGCAATGCGTCGGGAGAGGCCGACCGCAAGAGGCCCAAGAGGCCCACCGCCGGCGACTCCCGGCGCGTACGGGCGATATGTGAACCAACCCTAACTTCAGTGACAGGAACGCGCCCAAACAGGCTGTAAGTTGTACCCTGCAGGTACGGTGACCAGGTGACTGGTGTACGCAGGAGCACGTGACCGCTTGTTCAACCATGTTCGATGAGGAATAAGGGCCGAACGCTGCATCGCAGCCTTCTCGGACAAAACCAGTCGACTCAGAGTCCAAAAGACTACAACATATGGGCTAATTGCGGTCATCCGTGCTTTAATAAGAACGAAATGGTGCTTTTAGTGACATTTTTCATACAAATTCCCATCTAGTAGGGCGCAGTCACCCAGTTTCGGTAGAAGTGGCGAGTTTGATTGGGAGTGAAGGAGGAAGGGAGCGTCTCAGCTTCCTCGGACCAAGACCATTCAACTCAGCACCCCGAAGACTACAGCTGGTGGAAATTTGATTTCAGGCTTAACTTCCCCTTTAACGCGAAATTCACCGTCTGCGAAAGGCTACGGAAGATTACAGAGGGAGGGGGGGGGGGGGGCTGTTGTGGAGATGTGTTACTTTGTTCAGGATGCCTTGTAATAATCAATATGACTGTCCCGAGGTGACATCTCAGTGTGCTGTGTGCTGTTGTTCCTCGCTGTGTGCATTGTGGACATTCTCATGCATGTTTACTTGTCTGCTTGTCGGTGTCATGAATGATCATTAGTTCATTACCTCCTAGCATGACGTTATTGCGCGCCAAATACGGTTTACCGTGCGCATGTGCACGCTCGCGAGCGTGCGCCAATGATGGTGACAATGCTAAGCTTGCATGCGTGACAAGTGGTTCTAGTAGTTGCAGTTGGGAGAGAAATGAGGTTCTTGATGGTTGGATCGAGGTGTTGCCGGTTGTCGGTTTTTTGCTCTTTACTCTAACTTTAGTCTAAGCCTTTATCGTAACTATTCATTACAACCCAGAGCCGTGTGTGTTGGCTGGTCTGCAACGAGGTTGTGTGCGGGGGTAGTTGGGAGAGAGAGAGAGTGTGTGACTAGTACAGCCTCTCTACAGGAACAAGAGCATGATATTGGGATACGCAAAGCTATCTAACAAAGAAGACCCAACCGAGAAGTCGCCTAAAATTTCCGCTAAATCACAAAATCCGATATTTTTCAGAGTGGCATACTGGATACCCAATGGTACCCAAATACCGCACCAAAACGGCCATTTCTTGCTTCATACATCTATAGAGAGGTGCCGAAGACAGAGAAAAACAAACAGACCAATCTTCGAACCAATTAATTGGTCTTGAGCTACCTTGCAGGCACATATCATCAGACCGGAACACATACCGGTCTATCGTCGGTGATGTACCGTTGATCATAGACGCTGAGGGTTCGACTAGAACCAGACACGGCAAAGTACCACGGCTGAACTGGATTGGTGAAGATCGAGTAGAGACGAGCGTGCCGGGGGCTGCGCAACTCCATACTCTGCACTAGCAGCTCGCATTCGTCCGTCCTCAAATCGATGGAGAACACCTTGCCGTCCTCGCCGCACGAGCGCACCGTGTGCGGGTTTCCCGGCTCCAGGGCCAGCTTGTGAGCAGCGTCGTCGTGCTCCGCAACCGTCTTGGATGTCACGTCGCCCGACGGGGTTAGCAGGTGCCGTCGCACTAGGCCATCGCGCGCCGTCGACACCATCATCGAGTTCAGGCAGCTGGGCATGAACTTGGCCTGGAAGACGTTGCTGCTGTGCCCGCTGGCAAAGGCCAGCGTACGCTTGCCTCGTCGCCAGTCCCACAGCATCACGTTCAAGTCGTCGCCACTCGACGCCAGCACCTCTCCGTCTTCGCTGTAGTGTAGGGTGTTTACGCAGCCCTCGTGACCTGCTATCTCGCGCTCTTTGTCCAGTCGCCGCACCAGCGCGTAGCTGCTCATGGCTCTGCGCCGCAGTGACGAAGCGCTGCAGAGGCCCAGGTGGCGGCGTCGCAGGTCGTACGCAGTGCTCCACCGCGTCATCGCCGGACATCGCGTGTCCTCCGTGCAGCCAGGGATATCAGGCTCTGCTGCGCCACCCCCGATGTCCTCGTCGCTGGTGTTTTTGTCATCATCATCATCATCCTCATCCCCATCGTCGCAGCTGGGGAATTCAGGAAAAAGACGTTCCAGTATGGACGCGTCAGTTTCCGAATCTGATATTTGGGCATAATCATGATCAGAAGACTCCTCGCTAGATCCAGCAGTTGAATTCTCTGTTCCAACAAGAGAACCATCACACTCTGGAGATTGACTACCGTCTGCAACACCGGCAGCACCATCAGCAACAGGAGAATCAGCTTGCTCATCCTGGACCATTCGAGTAGCACCACTTTCCTCCTGCGACATGCTGTCCTTTTCTTTGTCGTCTGCATTCAGTTCTGAAGAGACGACGTTCCTGCTTTTCTGGTCACAAACCTTGCCCTGTTCACCTTCACTTCCCTGGCATTTTTCTTCAGGGCTCGCGTCCATCCTGTGCCAAGGACGTATCGCAATTCAGCCTCAGGGTATTCTACGCACCCAATTCCTGCAGTCTAAAGTAAAACATGCGACTGCAACATGAGGACAATAAAAAAAATTCAATTCAGTCAGACAATGATTATGTCTGGTGACTGACAGCTAGCCAGGGCTATAGCTAGCTATAGCCTAGGGCCCATCATTTTGACGACTCCTTGGCTGTGACGTCATTGTGGCACGGTGCGAAAATACTTGGATTTCACTTTTTTATTTCTTCACGACTTCAGGACGAAAGTCACTTCGAGCTTCATGAATTCAGAAAGTAGTATACTATGACCATGATGACCAGACTGTTAGTTTGCCAAGTCGCCTGAGCTGCGCGCCGCGATGCGGCATTGCCATGTGTTGTGTTGGCTTGTTGGTTGTGCCAGTATTATTTATTATGGTATCTCCTGTAACTGGGGTTAGTGTTATACCCACTCCATATTTTGTCAACATTGGCGCCCAACTTTGGCTCTGAGTACCCACTCCCGAAGCTCTACCGACTACCTAGCGTTTTCTCTAATGAATATTCCCGGTGCTTTTCAATTCCCCGCGTGAGTAACTTCGATAAGCTTGTGTATCGTGTTAGTCATAAGTGCTTCTGCCTACAGTTGTGTTGTTCGTTCCGGCCGATGGTCATTTTGGAGGGGGGTCGGGGGGACCTCCCCCGGGAAAATGTAAAAAAGACACAAAATCCTGCGTTCTAGGAACTTCTGGCACACTTCTGGCACAGTTTATAAGTCATAGAATTATTTCACGGGCAGAAGAGACGTGCATGGACATGCACAGATGCATGGCAGATCTACGAGTACGAGTCTAGAAAAAGGTCAAAGTCTGATGCGCATATGCACCGATGGATCCTGATTTTTTTATTACGGTTTTGGACGTTCCGGACGGACCACACTTTTCGAAAAGTGGTACGGCCATGGTCGTACCAGTCGTAGCGGGTGCTACGCCCCTGGTACATGTAGTAGTAGTATTTATTATTTGACTAGGGGAGTCCCAACAGGCATGGCCTTGTTACAGGGAACCCTACGGGTGCATCAAACTAATACTTATCAGCCTTAGTGTATAGTGCAGTGTAGTACGAACCTGTTCGGTCCTCCATATTTGATCTTTTTAAAAAATTATTAAAAAAATTATTCAATATGGCAAGTCAATCTTCTTGGATATGTTCACACGAAGGAACACGTTATCTTATCTTTTCACTCCAAATACAATTACACCTGAAAGAGCAGCCTAGCTAGCTACACAACGCGAACCAAGGAACTACTAAAACCGAAAACATTCCATGTCGGTACAGAACCGAAGACAAAAGGCAAAGATGAAGTAATTTATGCAGCACTGTCAGCTGGCAAAACAGCAGAGGCGTAGCCACCGCACACGCGCTGTTGTACGGCACGAAAGCTAGCCATGATACTATGCAATACAAATGTATGACCATGCACAGCAACAAGCAACAACACACAGCTAAGAAGTATATGCATGTAATACATGAACGGCCAGTTGGAAATAGTTATGACGCCACTTTGTAGATCGCCCTCATGAATAGAAAACCACAAGAGAGACAGGGAAGACTACAGCCTACAGTGTAGCTCAGGCCTTGATACATGAATCACTATTGCAGTATTGGCACAAGACAGAGAAAGGACTGCTCCAGCTATCAATAATAAAAAAGGAACCATTACTTCTAGTCTTAGTGATGCCATGCCAGAGAAATATTACGTACTACCGTCTGAACATCCTCCCCCTCGCAATATGCACCCAGATGTTGCATGATGCCTATCCTTACAACTACCAGTACCAAGCTAAGAGAAAAGTGAATCGAAAGGGCAAGTTCAGTGGTAGGAAGCTACAAAAAAAAACAAAAACAATGCATGAATCATTAATGGGGGTCGTCACTGAGCAGTACCTCCATTCTGGCATGTAGGGAGAGCCGTCTAACATTCCAGTGGACATACTCGAGTGATGGATCTCTTCAGAGTCTTCCCGCCCACTTGCATGGCCACCACACGCACATGTCCGTCCGGACCAGGGAAAACTTCCGTGACTCTGCCGAGCGGCCAACGCCCACGCGGGGAGCTTGAATCCATCACCAGGACAACGTCGTCAACGGCCAGATCGCGTCGCTGGTGTCGCCACTTCATCCGCTGATTCAACCGTGGGACAAACTCTTTCAGCCAGCGATGCCAGAAATGGTCGATGAGCATTTGAACATATCTCCAACGTCTCTGCAGTTGACACCCCTTCTCGTCCGTTGTTGCAATAACCAGCTGGCCCTCGGCCATGCCATGAAGGAAATGGTTCGGAGTTAGCGGCCCTGGATCCTTCGGACTAGCCGATTGGTAGGTGATGGGCCTGGAGTTGACGAGGGACTCTGCTCCGCTGAGAGCGGTGACCAACTCCTCGTCCGTCACAGATGCGTCTCCAAGGATGGCGTGTAGAGCTCGTTTGGCGGCTCGAATCATTGCCTCGTGAACTCCCCCGAAATGAGGAGCTAATGGCGGGTTGAAACTCCATTTCACGCGTCTGCAGGCCATGGCTTTCCGGACGGTGGTATTGTTCAGTTGGCCAACAAGCTCACGTAGCTGGCGGTCGGCATTCACGAAGTTGCCTCCATTGTCCGACAGAACCTCCATTGGACAACCTCGTCGGTTGGCCATCCGGTTAAAGGCGTTCAGGAAAGAATTTGCATCCAATGCGTACGCCATCTCCAAATGGACCGCACGAGTCAGCAAACACGTGAAGAGGCACAGATAGCGTTTGTGGCGAGTCTTTCCTCTCCCCTGCATAGTTTCGAACGGCCCTCCGTAGTCAACGGCTACCCTGCTGAAGGCTCTCAGTGGCTCACACAATCGCTTTGCTGGCAACGGGGCCATGATTTGCTCTCCCGCACGGGCTTTTAGTCGTCGACACACCATGCAGTCTTTCTCCCAGTCACGGATCTCCTCCCGTGCTGCTTCGACAAGATAGTGATCAGAGAGAGCTGCCAACGTTTCATTCGTCCCGCCATGATGACGTTGCTCATGGCAATCTTTGACAATAAGCCGGGTGGTCGGATGTTTCCGGGGGAGAAGAATCGGGAAGCGCACATCAAACGGCAACCAGTCAGCCAGCTTGGTGCGACCATCGCAGCGCAATAGTCCGTCGTCGTCCAGTCGAGGCGATAACCTCGCCAAACGTGACTTCAGCGGAAGTGGTTGACCATTCTTCACTAGCTTCAGATCCTCCGCGAATGCCTCGTGCTGTGCCTCTTTGATGATGGAAAGGCTGGCAGCGTCCATCTCCTCGCCGGTTAGCTCTCCGCTCAACTCCTCACCTCCACGGCAGTTGGTGATGAAGCGAATTGCCCAAGCCCGTACTCTGACTACGCGCGTCCAGTCTGAGAAGCGCCGAGAGCACAAGCTGGGTACTTTCTCGGACATAAATGACATCACCTCGGGCTGTGCAGCCTTGCGAGCTTCCGCTCGGGCAGCTGGGTCTTGGCCACCCACGATCTTGGCTGGCCATTCAGATTCTTCTTTCTGCAGGAAGGCCGGTCCTTGCCACCACAGCTCAGTTGCAACCAGTTGCTCTACCCCAGCTCCCCGTGACGCCAAGTCAGCTGGGTTGTCGCTGGAGGGAACGTACCGCCATTGACTGGGCGACGTAACAGTCTGGATGTGGCTGATGCGATTCGCCACAAACGGTTTGAAACGTCGGCTGTAGCTGCGAATCCAGAGCAGCACAGTCGCACTGTCGCTCCAGAAAATCACCTCTGACATGGCAATGGTCATGATCTGACTGAACTTCCGGGCCAGCTGAAGGCCAAGCACAGCCGCCAGCAATTCCAGCCGGGGGATACTTTGTGTTCTTGTCGGCGCCACTCTGCTCTTGGCTCCAGCGAGACGAACGTTTCCCTCAGAGCCACGCTGCACGGTGGAGCTGTAGACCACGGCACCATACGCCACACTCGACGCATCACAGAAAACATGCAGCGTCACTCCACTGGCCACGTCCGGGATGAGACATCTTGGTACTCGAACTAAACTGAGCTTCGCCAGGTCATTGAACCACTGGCGAGCGCTGGTGTCGATGCCATCTGGAACCGGTTCATCCCAGTCAATACCAGCTACCCAACTCTCTTGCATGAGGATCTTGGCTTGGGTCACGAACGGTGCCAGAAACCCCAACGGGTCGAATACGGACGCGACTTTTGCTAGGAGGAATCGCTTGGTGATGCGTTGGTTGGTGAGGTCTGGCGGTTGAACGCTGAAGAAGAAGCAGTCTGCCTGACCGTCCCATGACACTCCTAGCGTCTTCACGGATGGTAGCTCTCCTTGGGATAAGTCCAGCTGGGTAGCGCGAGCCTCGGCTGGAATTACCTTCAGGAGCTCGGGCGAGTTGGACACCCACTTGCGCGGCGTCATCTTGGCCTCACCCCACAGATCCATTAGCTCCCGATGAAGAATCTGACCTTGTTCGACATCTTTGGTGCTGTCCATCGTGTCATCCATGTAGGTGGACGCGAGGATAGCTTCTGCTGCCAGGGGATGCGACGCCAAATGTTCCCGGGCTGTCTGCTGAGCAACGTACTGGGCGATGAATGGTGCAGCATTGACGCCAAAGACCAGGCGGTTGAACTCAAAGTGCCGTAAAGGCTTGGCCGGATCCAGGTCCCGCCACACGAATCTGAGGTACTTCCTGTCTGCTGGCGCAACCGACACCTGCAAATACATTTCGGTCACGTCACAGCCCACTGCTATAGGCTTTTGCCGAAACCTGGTCAACACATCGAACAACTCACGTTGGAGCTTCGGACCAGGGTAGATGGCATCGTTGAGGCTGAGGCCATGACAGGATGCTGCAGCGTCAAAGACGATCCGCACCTTGGTTGTCGTCTTCTGCGGTCGGACGATGGGAAAGTGGGATAAGTACCAGCATACCTCTTGACCTAGCTCTTCCTTCGCGAGCTCCCGGATATAGCCGTTCCTCTGGTAGGCCTGGAAGACTTGGCCATAAGCCTGGGCAACGAATGGGTCTTTCAGGAGCTTGCGCTCGGTGTGGCCTAGACGTTTCGTAGCCGCACCCAAGTTGTTGCATAATTCTCTCTTACGATTGTTCCACGGCAGAGACACCTGGTACCGACCGTCCACCTTCTTCAGCGAGTGTTTGACGATGTCTAGGGCTGTCTCTTCCTCCAGCGAGCGCGGGCCGGGCTCACTGAAGCTCTCCTCCGTGCCGCAGCTGTCAATTTGCCAGAACTGCTGTAGCGCGGTCTCTAAGCCGGTTGGTGTTGCTCTCTCCTCACTCTGAAACGCTTGGCTGTGGAACGTCCTTTGACTCGAGTGGGTTCCCGTCACTCTGCCAACACAGGTCCAACCCAGTGGAGTATGACGCGCCACTGGTTGACCAGGCGGGCCGACCACTTCCTGCTGTGACACAAGCAGCTCAGCATAGTCGCTCCCAATCAGCAGATCGACCCTGGCGGGCTCCGCCAGTCTTGCGAACGGAATCTCTCTCAGATGAGGATACTTGACTGCTTCCTTGACCCACTCTACCGGACGAAGATTCCCGGTGACCGAATCAGCCGTCAGCGCCGTCATAGATTGCCGAACACTGCCATCCATGCTGCCAATGGTGAAGCTTACTGGTCTGGTTGTGAATGAGGTCTGCTTGCCATTCAAGGTGTGGACTGTGAATGTCCTCAGCTCCCCGCTGACGCCGAGCTGGTTGGCAATGCTGCCGTTGAGGTAGCTCGTCGTGCTACCGTCGTCCAGCAACGCATTCACTTGCACTGACTTGTGGCCGTTCTCCAAGACGACTGAGACCGTTCGCAGAGCTATCTTGCTCGGGCCTTGGACCATCATGGTGGAATCACTCTTCGTGGACTCCGTCTCCCCCTCGGTGAACGACTGTGGGGTGCGCTGCTCTTGGTCTTTACCGGCGTATGGCGGCGTTACTAAACAGTCGATGGCGGGAGGCAATAACTGGTCCCCTGTCTCCTGACCTGAACCATTGTCTCCATAGTTGCAGAATTGTTCGGCAGGACTGAGTTGGGACTTGTCCGCCGTCATTCCTCCAGCTGCCGTGTTCCCCGATTTTTTCTTGTTTGACTGTGCGGCATCGGGGTCCCTGCTGTCCTCGTGTAGCAAGTCCCGGTGTAGCAAGTAGTGGTGATTGTTGTTGCAGCCGCTCACTGAGCAGGGTCTGGTTCGTGGACAGAGGTGACCTTGGTGATCGCCTCCAAGGCAGCGGTAGCACAGACCATGCTGTTTAGCCTGTCTCCAGCGATTGGCGACGGAAAGCTGCTGAAATGCTTTACACTGCCAGACACCGTGAGGTCCGCCACATTGCCGACATGAAGATCGTCCAGCCGCTGAGCCCGCAGGCCTTGACCACCCTGCATTCTGCGAAGCCTTTCCCCCGAAGTAGGATCGTTGAGGAGCATTTCGGGGTGCCGGAGGCTTGTCCTTCGCACCAACTCCATCTAGTGCTTCGGACGCTCCAACGGCAAACTCCGCTTCCAACGTCACCCACTCCAGTAGTGCTTGAATTCCTGGCTGGCAGGGCTTCTGATGACACCATCGATTGAATTGGGTTAACATCCCAGCCGGCAACTTGGCCAGGAGCTTCCGGTACAACAGCCCATCACCCAGCTCATTGCCTTTTCCGGAGTCGAGGAGGTTGACCACGAGTACGTCGAGGAGATCTGCGAACTTCTGGAGATCTCCTGCTCGGCCGGAACGAATGATTGGGCAGGCCTCGACGTGCTCGTACTGCAGCGACAGCTGTCGTTGGTCGCCTCCAAACTTGCGGTCTAACCGCCTTATTGCGGCCTCATACGCAGACGGGGTGTATCCCAAGCTCTCGATGGAAGCCAAGGCATCTCCACTCAAATACTGCCGGAGGTGCAGCAGTTTCAAGTCTGCCCTTGCAGACGAGCTACCAACACACGCCATGAAAGCAGCCTTCCATGAGGCATACGCCTGCTTATCGCCGCCGAAGACTGGGATCTGTATAGCCTTCAGTTGCTTGAAAATTTCATCTGATGGCTGCTTGACAGGTGGAGGCTGAGACACAGCACGCTGGTGGCTGGCGGACACACCTGCTCCTGGCAATGCTGAAAAGGCACCAATGCCCATGGCCTGATGACTTGAGGCTACCTGTGGTGGCCCACTGGCCTGGGTGTACAGATAGTTGGCGGACTGATATGGCAGAGATGATGTAGGGTGTAGTCCTGACACAGGAGCCTGAGTACTACTGCCCTGCTGGCCTGGACTCTTCGCGACTTGAAGTTGAGGGGCCTTGGTCTCACTCACTCTAGTATATGCACTGGACACACATACAGCACTCCGTGTTGGCACAGCAGGCTGTAGTACAGGCAAGGCAGGGCTTCTTTCACGCTCTGACCTCCTACTCCCAGCTTCCATTGGTGGCCTTGTTCTAGCCCCAAGCTCTGCCTCTCTGTTACTACTGCTGGAGACACTTGTGGTCACAACCACTTCATCACTGTCTTCTACTCTTGCCTGGTTCTCCTGAACCAGCGCCACGCCATCACCAGGCTCATCCCGATCCTGGGAGCCTTCACTTCTGCCCAGCGATATCACACTCAGTGGACTTCCTGGCTCTTCCACTGGTGCCTGGGCATACTGATGATACGCTGGCCTGTCTGGGTGGCTGTTCCGTGCAGCCGTCCACGCTGGCTGGTGTTCTAGGAACTCCTGATACAGCCTTGTGACCTCCTTCATCTCTTTCTCCGCTTCCTCCATCTCATCGGTCACTTTAGCCACTGCGAGCGCATCGTTCATGCCGCCAGCCCACTCGAGTACGTCCATGAACACACCGTTCAGGACATCCTCGATCATTTCTAATTCGCCAAACAACGACCTCGCAGCTTCCTCTTCAACTCCGTCACGCAAGGCCACGATCACGGCTCTGCGACACCTGGTGAACTTTCTCTTGCGATTCGCTTTTTCAGCTTTCATTTTCACGAACATCAGTTCATTCGATCGCTGGTCACTTTGACCATGTTCGTCCTCTTCGACTTCCTCGTCCTCCTCGATCACGTCGCCTGCCCTCTCTGCCATGGCACCTAAAAAGAGCTCAGTTCTCTGACTGCTAGCCCTGATTGTGCTCTCACTCTCAGGCTCCGGCGACGACATGATCTAAATAATTTAAATTTCCGAAACTGAACTGCTCACTCAGGCGATAACCATCCTCTGCTACCAGAATGTTCACACGAAGGAACACGTTATCTTATCTTTTCACTCCAAATACAATTACACCTGAAAGAGCAGCCTAGCTAGCTACACAACGCGAACCAAGGAACTACTAAAACCGAAAACATTCCATGTCGGTACAGAACCGAAGACAAAAGGCAAAGATGAAGTAATTTATGCAGCACTGTCAGCTGGCAAAACAGCAGAGGCGTAGCCACCGCACACGCGCTGTTGTACGGCACGAAAGCTAGCCATGATACTATGCAATACAAATGTATGACCATGCACAGCAACAAGCAACAACACACAGCTAAGAAGTATATGCATGTAATACATGAACGGCCAGTTGGAAATAGTTATGACGCCACTTTGTAGATCGCCCTCATGAATAGAAAACCACAAGAGAGACAGGGAAGACTACAGCCTACAGTGTAGCTCAGGCCTTGATACATGAATCACTATTGCAGTATTGGCACAAGACAGAGAAAGGACTGCTCCAGCTATCAATAATAAAAAAGGAACCATTACTTCTAGTCTTAGTGATGCCATGCCAGAGAAATATTACGTACTACCGTCTGAACAGGATAATGGCCCGTCCTTTCTCCGGCAAAGAGAACGAGGATTTCGAAGCATTTTTATTAGATTTCGATAATGCTTGTGATGCTAATGGTTGGGATGATACCACCGTTCTGGCTCGGCCTGTCAGTCCAGCCCTGATAAGAACCCGAGGGGAAACATCTGTCTCACACTATACGGTTACCCCACCTACTGTTACTTCTACCCGGCCCCACCTAAAGACACAACATTTTATACTCGGTACGAGTACTCTGAAGCTTGTTCTGACGGTCCATACGCACCTGATGATATACCAACACCGAAAATTCATTATGCTGAGGATACGAAGTTCAAGCCTAGTGGTAAGCCAGATGTCTCCCTCCCCACTACAGACTATCAGTGTCCGGGTCCCCTTAGCCGTGGTTTAGATGATTGGACTCCCGTCTCTCATAACCCCTTTCTTACTGATCCGGAGGCGAAGGATGAGGATGCTGCCCGCAAACTCCACTGTAAACTAGTGTTGCTAAAGAGGTCACTTCAAGAGTCGTGACAGTGCTGCACCCTTCCTACTAAGTTTAACAGTGGTAGAATGTGGGCAGTATGACACCCTTCGAAAAATCCTTACTGAGCGATACATGCCAGCAGAGGCCCAGTACGTCCGTAGAACCCAGCTACGTGCGAAACGCCGCCAACACGGGGAATCGTTGTCGACTTTAGCCGATTGACATTCGTCTGTTGACAGCCAGGGCTTACCCCTCGGCCCGATGTGCTTTCAGCTCTGGGGAGCAAGCGATCGCTAGATGATCGCTCGCTATGTCCACGAGGTGTTGGTAGTATTGGCAAACACCTCATCCAGTGATACAGTCGACTAGTCGGTATGGCAATGGAGTTGTTTGGAAGTATGTCAGATAAAATGTATTTTATGCAAAGTACTGAGTAGATACGACATGTCGACATGTCGACAGTGATTATCCTTGCCTTTTTCATTCTATGAATATTTTTTTTTAAATTTCTGTCATAGAATCTACGCACGAGTGTACTTCCCCTCCCTAGGCCCGGCTACAAAGGCGCTCCTCGGGAGTTACCCAAATAAAACCATGAAAACAAAGTCCAACAAGTGTGAGGTCATTGACATTGTACGTTTAATAGTTGTGTCCATATCGCATAAACTATGATAAAGCCATCAGCACACACGAGAAAATCCGGCAGCATCCTTCTTTCTAGACTGTAGTGTAGAGTGTAGTAGAGTGTAGTGTAGTCCCGCTCTCCGGCTTGGCATTACTAAGGTCAGTAAGCTAAGGAGTAAGGATTAAGTAAGCTGGTTAGCTCCTTTCTCGGCTCTTGTGTGGCGCGATGCTGCAGGTTTGAATGACAGGAACTGAGCGTGCGGCTTTGTGTTGTTTCATTCGAGGCATCGATGCTGTGAGTATTCGATGGTCATGGAGCTAGACGCGCTGTTTCGGAAAGTAGCTCAACACGTGGCGGAGGATGATGTCGCTAAGTGGAGGAAGCTGCTTGCGTTCGTCGCTGAACCGGACGAACAAGCAGCGTGGATGGAGGAGATGGAAAAGCAAACTGGCGGAGCTGCTAAATTCCTAAAATTCCTGGAACATCAAGCCCTAATCCGTGATGACAATGTGAAATTGTTAGAGGAATTAGTGTCTTATCTTCCTGACAGTGCCAGCAAGCAGTCGCTGATAGCAATTGTCCGAGACTACTCGGACAAGGCTGATGTGTTGCGTCGCAAGCGAGCGGCAGCACAGTTGAATGGCGATCCTCTTGATCAGGTGATGCGGCGAATAGCGTTTGAGGAGCGCCTTGGTAGCAAGTGGTCAATCTTGGCTCTCAAAGGTCTGAAGCTGGCAAGCAGCGACATAGAGGAAGTGACGCACAAATGCCAGGCCCAAGGTTCTGATCTGGACAGGTTGGCTTACGAAGCCATGTGCATGTGGCGAAACCTCCACGGACGCACAGCCACCAAAGCGAAGCTGATAAAAGCCCTGCGGGACTCCCAGCAAGTACTTATTGCAGAGAGGATCGAGCAGATGCGTGATCAATGAGCTGGCAAGCGGACACTAGAAATAAGTACTGCTCTGGTTAGGCCTGTCCGAAAAATGTGTTTTAATTTGCGGAAAATGGAAATGCAAAATGCACGGTTTTCCAGCCAATATTCAAAGAAGAAATCAAGGGGGAATGTAAAAAAAATTAAAAAATCAAAGCCAAACAACCCAAAACGCAGAGAAAATGCATCCGTTGCCATGGCAACCAGAATCTAAAATGGCCGCCATGCCATGGTAATGACAAAAATAATAATGGTTTTCCATGTCACATGTACATGTATAGTCATGTAGTATCCTTGCCTTGCTAGTACACTACATGTACCTCTAATCATGTCACATGTACACGCACTGCATGATCATAAGAATAAGATTCTTGTCACCCATTTTGTCACCCATTCTGACATTGCCTGACAAGCCTGCAAAGCTAATCATTTTCTCACCATTGCAAGTCACTTGTGTTACCCTTGCATACTACCTAGTACCTGTACCATGTGTACCACACATGTACTACTAGAACACATCTTCGTAGTTTTACATCATCACACCTGCATGTACATGTAGAACTAAACACCCATGTGTTCGCATTTGTGTGATTAGGAGGCCAGTGCAAAAGTAAGTCTAGAGACTAGAGTCTCAGCCAAGAGGGACAGAAGACACCAAAATAGTCCTTTTGCGAGTTCGACGATGACATCATCGCGTAACGGTCATTTTCAAACCTAATGCCAGTAATGGGTGTCCTTGACATGACTCGAGTTGGAGAAGAAGCTGAAGTGGTTTGATTTTGTTTGATAGGTTGGTCGTATTTTGACAGCGTGCTGTAGTTCTGCGTGGATCTGTATCCTGTACAAGCCTGTCGACAGTATGCCTCATCACTGCTGTGTCCCGCAGTGTGTTTCCAACAGCGGAAAACCTGGAGACGACGCCGTCGCATTCCACAGTTTTCCTGAGACAAAGACCTGAGAAAGCGTTGGATCGCCAACATTCCAACATTCATAGGGATGTAGGAGCCGCTTTCACCATCACGAAGCACACGAAAGTGTGTTCTCGGCACTTCGCGGATGAGGTATATCACGCAGGAGCACACAAGCGACCGTCCGAGCAGAAGAAGTCACAACAGACTCGCCGAAGGCTTCTGCCAACTACCGTAGCTACGATTTTCGATTTTCGCCCTGAAGTGACTAAGCGCAAGCCACCAGCAGAAAGACACGCGCTGCCCTCGGCAAAGAAGCCAAAGCCATCAGCTCAAGGCGCCTCCAGTGTCATCACCCAGTCTGCAACTGCCACTGATGTTGTCCCTTCTGCAGATGACTCCCCAGACGTATGTAGTACCAGTTGAACACCAGCACTGTGAATGTGTTGAAATGCTGAGAGCAGAAGTGGATTTGCTCAAGAGTGAGAACGAGGTCCTCAAAAGTCATTGCTTGGCCACAGAGGACATGGAAGCCAAGTTAAATGCTGCAGAGAGACATGTGTTCTCTATCCACAGAGTAAAAAATAACCAGAAATTATTGTCTTTCTACACTGGATTTTCATCGTTCCTTATGTTCATGGCGTGCTTCAACTTTCTGCACGATTCCGCCAAGGTGATGCGGACGTGGATGGGTTCACGGACGGCACCTGATGACGCGATGCAACACGGCAGCAAACCAGGCAGTAAACCGAAGCTAGAGCTGATGGAGCAGTTCTTTCTCGTCCTCGTCCGTCTTCGTCTTGGACTGAAAGAAGTTGAACTTGCCGACAGGTTTAAAGTCCACCCATCCACTGTCTTGCGCACTGTCACAACCTGGGTAAATTTAATGTACCATAAGTTTCGTCAACTTCCATCTTGGCTTTCAAGGAGAAGAATAGACAAATTGATGCCACCTGCATTCAAGCAGTGGTATGCAACAACTCGCGTTGTGATTGACTGCACAGAGTTTTTCATTAACATCCCATCATCACTGGCGCGGCAGAGTGCTACGTGGTCGGCGTACAAGAACCACAACACGGTAAAATGCCTTATCGGCATTGCACCGCATGGCCATGCGACATTTGCTTCGAAAGTATTCGAAGGATCTGGGTCGGATCGTGCCATCACAGAACAGAGCGGCCTAATCAGTTTATTAGAGCATGGCGATTCCATTATGGCAGACAAAGGTTTTGACATACAAGATCTTCTTGTTAGCCATGGGGTCCGCCTGTACGTCCCCCCATTTCGCCAAGGAGGATGCCAAATGACCCCTCAAGATCTTGCAAGTACAAAGAAAATTGCTGCTGTACGGATTCATGTAGAAAGGAAAATGCAGAGGATCAAGTGCTTTGAGATCATTGGCAAGGAAGTTGATAATGCTATGTTTGACATTCTAGACCAGCTTATTTACGTGTGCGCAATGTTGACTAATTTCCAGGGCTCGTTGGTGGCATAAAAACTTCATCCGGACACTATTATCACAACTTGTTTGCATAATAGTACAGCTTATGGCTGATACATGTATATACATTTGAACTTATTGACGAACGTTTACTCTGTCGTGCCGGTACTTGCTGCGATGGGTACTTCTGTATATATGTACTAAAAATACAATTCTCACAAGGCCAATGACACAAGCAAGTCTTTCTTTTTCGATACTCAGAATTTCGTGATTGAAAATAACACTCATCAGACAGTTGTATTACTATACACAGCAGCTGAGCTTGGGAATTTTAGCCAAACATTTACTAGTACTAAAAAAATACATGCAGATAATTCGGTGGAGTCACACTATCGTGATAACATTTCATGAAAAGACAGATACGGAGTGATGTATTATTATGATATACAGTATATGAACAGCGCAGACACAGCAGCATGGCCATTGTTTGTCCGGATATATGTGTGCGGATTTTGTGGTGGTGTGTTAGTGCGGATATATGGCATCATCGTGGGCTGCCACCAGGTCATCACGAAACTTTGTCAACTCTGAAGGCTTGACGAGACGCTTGTTCGGTGGGATGGGGTTATACACGGGTTTACGCTTTTCAGACTGACGCTGGGAGCCAAATGCAGCCTTTGTCAGCCTGACGTCGACAATTGGCTGAGGAACGACGTTCCTAGGCCTGGGTCAGTTCCACCTGCAAAGCCGGGACGTTGGGGAATGTTAACTTCCTCACGTAGCCCAATGCGCACATACTCCTCAAGTGCATAGAGCAAGGCTGCAATATGGTTGCACACACCACCCAAGCCAGCAGTACATGTGCATAGTGCAAGGTTCACCATGCCATCTGGACGCAGGCACAGCTTACACTTGTAAATTGCATCTTTTTTCATTGATGGCAGCACGTTACATCGAACAAATGAAAAATTCTCTTGAGTCACAAGTTCAATTTTCTGAACATGGCCATCCTTGAAGAACTTGTAGCCTCTATCTACACCTTTGAACGATGAGAACACGTCACTGTGACTGCTGCTTCCGCTAGACGATGACTCGGCATCAACTGGTGACGTTGATACAGCAACGTCCATGGACTGCCTGGCTGCTACCAGTACAGACTTCTCGATAAAGTGGTTGCACAACGAGGCAAAGCTGACTGTTGGGAGCTGTTTCAAGCTGCACTGCCAACCCGACTCTGGAAAGGTAACAGAACTATCAAGATTTACGGCTGGTATCTTGCCTGAGTCTGCATCCTGCTGAAGTCGGCGCCGCTTGCTTATTGGAACCATTGTCTGGATCGATAATTTTCTTGTCCAATCCTTCCTTGACATAGTCTTCAACCCTGTTACACCAAGAGAGACATGAAGAAAAGAGAAATGCAATTCGTAGTAAGTCTTAGGGCTGAGTTGCTCGATTAATAACAGCAAACGAAAGGTCGCCGGGAAACAAAATTATTATCCTGATTATTATACCAATGCTCAATTTCTTTGACAAGTTGCTTCATAATCATCTCATGCCGTCCAATAAAATTGCCTAAGTACGAAATATGACAAAGCTTCTCCACAGTTCTCCACAGTGACAAGTAAAATAAATAACTGCTGTACCCTGCAGAGCACCAGAGTCGAACATCGTCGATGGCTTTCTCAAATTTTGTATTATGAACAGCCAATAATAATCAATATTCACAAGGAATATCCATGGATCGAAGGGCTACGATATGTATTTCGAAATAAATCTCACGAAATGTCAGCACATGTATCAGAAACTCGCCTTTTCACAAGCTCCGCATGCTTTCCACGACGAGACGCACCACGGCACGCCAGCCACCTTTTCAACTCTGGTACGTGCAGATCCCTTGGCTTACGACCACTCAGAGAAGCACCGGGAACGTCTGCTTCGACTAAAGAGTACAGGTCCTCCATTCTTCCACCGACGACACTCGACTGGTTCAAGAAGTACATTTGTGACTTTGGACAGCCATCGATGCTCCAAATCAGTCAAAAATCGCGACTTCCACGGCTTCAGCTCATAGCCTACACAGCTTCGCCGCTAATAAAGGGCAACAGAGGTGTCGAAATCTACAAAACAAGGCTTCGCCAAGAGCCAAAGAACCAAATAGCCATAAAATATTCTGCAAAACCATCTAAAGTAATATTACAATCGCCTAATGCAGTAATGGCCAAGATTCCTCGACACCCATTACTACTGGCATTAGGTTCAAATTTTTCCGTTACGCGTGCCCAATGACGTAATGCGCAAAAGGACTATAGCAAGCCAAACTTGACTTGGTCGAGCTGAAACCTTGGCTGAAACCTTGGAATTCGAACGAAAATGGGCAAAATTCAGAAAAAATGCAAAAATGCAAAATGTACCCCAAAATGCAAAAAAAACATTCAGAACATTTTTCGGACAGGCCTAGCTCTGGTCTGAGTAGCAAGATTTGCCGAATCAACATATGCATCCTGAGCCCAGCCAGCGTGGTGCTAACTTACTACGGCACGAGTCACCAAACTAACTAACTTGTTAGGTCACCCCTGGAGAAAACTCTGGGGAACAGGCATAACACAGTCCCTGGGTGACACTGCTCTGGCTTGAAGCCACAGCGTTGAACTGTAGCGAGAGTGCATACACCGCTGTAAACCAGGGGCGCGCACTGAGCTCCGCAACAGTTTGGGGAGACTCCGGAGTTCGTCGCTTGCATTATTTTTTTAGGAATTTCTTTCATCCGAGCAGCGATCTGCAACTACAGGGTTCAAGGTCAAGACGGTGTATGACTCTGCAGCCGGTCAGGTCAACAGTAAACAGCAGAGATTCTTGTTGACGTCCTTTTTCAGGATACATGACGCATGCCATACAAAGCGTGCAGTGGGCGCCGCTTTCAAAATGAATAAAATAGCGCAGCCCTAGCTAGCACTACAAACACTGGTCTGTGCACTCGAATGCGGCGCTACTTTATTCATGAGGTTGGATTCCTCTGGCCAGCACCGTGTAGTTCACGCACCTACACTGACTTGTAGTAGAGGGGACGGTTTCAAATAGGACATAGGTTGCAAACCGGAACGGACTCAATATTCACTTTCTCTCTTGGTATTTTGATTAGAAGACATAATATTATGTCACAGTGAGACTACGATGTGTTATACTCCGAGACAAAATGTCATGGCTCTGCGATGACCAGAAGCGCCATATCAAGCAGGTGAGTTTTTGACGTGTTGCTTCGCACTGCGACTTGAGTTTTACGACTTTCGAAAAATCAACTTCTTGTCGCAGGTAAACAGCGGCTTGCCTCTCGCCAATAAAGCACCGCATACCAATCAAAACTACAGTCCATTCATAAAAAGATGGGTCCTGGCTCTGGCGAGCTCCCGTATTTGGCGATTTTTCGTGATTTCATCGTACACAGTGCAGTGCTGCGAACTTTGAAATTTGAAAAAGGGTCCAAAAAGGGTGCCTGAACTGGGGTTCGAACCGCAGAATGCACAGTTGCAGGCGGGGTCAAACGGCCTGGATTTTGATGGTTTTTCCCAATTCAGTGCTTTTGGGGCAAAACCTGGCCGAAATCCTATTCTTGCTATGGCTTGCTTTTTGGACAAAAAAACTTCAGAAACATAATTGGTAGAGGATTCCATATGGGATTGCAGAAAAAAATTCTAAAAAAACTCAACGTTTGACCCATTTATGGCCAAAAGCTAGAAGTTCATTTTTTTCTGAATGGACTGTAATGGAAGCACACACAAGGCTTATTGTTACTCTGTACTGGCCGTCGTGGAGCGATAGCAATTACCTAATTTCAGACCCAGAGTGAATTTGACGTGCACTCTAAAACGTGTCCGGTTTGGAGCCACCTCTGATTTGAACTTTTTTGAAGCGAAAAATTGGGCAACTTGGAGGCAATGGGTCAACACAAAGGAGTGGCTCAGTTCGATTGACTCTGGCCCCAGAGCAAACTTCAACATGCCAGTTTCCTTCCACAAACATATTTCGAGTGAAAAATCAACGCTGATGATCGGTTTGGGTCTATACAAATTTGGCTGTCAAAGCGTCCCAGTATCGAGCCGTCTCCTCTACATGCCTTGAACCGTATTTCTGAGGATCTGCTGAAAAGTTGGCGTCCACAGAAAATTCCTCCGTGGGCCGAACCAAACACAATGGGCGAAATTGCCCGCCCATCTTTCCCGTACTGCGCCATTGACCCATGGACCTAATATAAAAGTAAATAATAATAATAACCTCCCTCCCTGCCCTTCTGCTGCAGCTACCCCCGAGCTGGAAAGACCTTCCGAGATTCAGTGAATCACCATCTACGCAGCTCGCAGTGGTTTTGGGCACACACGCACGCACACACCTGTCCTGAATTTACTGAGAAAACTGGAGCACAAACACACACACACACCTTTTTGATTAAAGCTTTATAACACAAGTACCATTTCATGTGAGTTTATTTTACTCATCTGTTATTTAACCTGACACGGTGTTCTCCTGCTCCTTTTCCACCTTGTGTCTCCGCTTTCCCTTAGCTCAGGCCGTATATCTTCTATGCGGCTATGTCTCCACACAGTAGTCTCTTCATGTATCTTTGCCTCTTGCCAGTCCCTCCTTTAGGAATATACTCACATATTCTTGTTATCCTTTTATTTTGCATTTCTTTTCTTTCTATTTCTCTCCGTTGTTTCCTCCTTTCCCCCTTCCTCTCTTTCTTCGGTGCGTGGGGTGGCAATGAAGCCGAGGCGGTCTGTCGGCAGAGCTAGGCGCGCCCCACTAGCACAGGCACCGTGGCTCATGGTGGCCCCTACCATCTATGTAGCCGCTTTTTTCCTGTCGAATTCTTCCTAATCCTTGGTAGGGTTGTGTTCATTATGTAAAAATAAAACAAATGAACACTCTTGCTTGTGCCCTCCCGGTGTCGTACTGCCTGAATATGACCTGTGATATGATGCTTTCTCATATTTTGATACCAAAGGCAACGTAAACGACAAACTCCATTGTCCTGAACTCATGTGCAAGAGTTGCGTGCTCAGTTTATGTGCTCTGGATGCATCGTGTTGGTGAGCTTCGCTTGAAAAAGGAGCACAACACAATCATTCTTCATAGGAAACCTTAGTACTCTCAGAGTGAACTAACTTGTTTTAGACCACGATGCATGTACAGCCTAGGTCATTGGCCGCGCAGACTGGGGGTCCGTGCATGTGCAACCTGTGCCATTGGATGGGCACATTCTCTTTGGTTAGCTTGCCATGGCTGGCCACACATCAGTTAATCACCCTCACATCTTTCGATTGGCTACGGCCATATACGGTATGATACCATGATTATGAGCGTGTGCACAATAACAATGGTCACAGCAATACAACAGGAAAAAGAGTAAAAAAATCCAGATATCGAAAGTATGTTCAAAGGCAGCGGTAGCCAGGGCAGCGGAGCAAAAGAACACAGCAGCGGGAGTAAAAGAGAGAATAGGATTTGACACATACATACTAGCACCCAGAAACAGAACCCACGAAAATACAGGAAAGCAGACAACGAGAGAGTATGGTGACAGTTAGTTATAGATGACTCAAGCAGCAGAGTAAACCGGGTATAGCAGGAAACAGACTCCACACAGTGCACACACACACACACACACGCACACACACACACACGGTGAAACGACATCGGACACGCACGTACGCAGGGCAGACACATAAAAAAAGAGTAAAGAGAAGCTGCTGACGTGGACACACATTGTTAAAATTGGAAACAATGTAAGAAAATACACACCATAAGGACACACAACACGTGTAGTAAAAACCCCGAGCTTCACTCCACGGGAGATCGTCAGGTAGCTGGTGTGCTGGTAGTGGGGGACCCAGACATAAGTAAGACAAAAAGATAAGCGCTAGAGAAAGCTATTACCTCTAGTTTGCCGCTAATGTGTTCGTGCCAGGAACAAAAGTGTGAGAAAAGCTGATATTTGCCAGTGTGCATAAAACTTCAAATGATAAAACGCTCTTGATCTGAATGAAGGGCACCGTATGGGCCATATATGTGGCACGGTACATGTACAATGTACAGCGTGGCTAAAAAAAAGGATATAAAAAAGAACACTACTAAAAACAGCACAACAAGCTGCGAGTGTCATAGCTGTTCGTTCACACAAACTAGTACTAAACTCGTGGACTACGTTGTCAGGCTGGCAATTCGGATCGACAAGCGATGGTTTGGCCATGATGTCAACTATCCTATTCTCTACAACAATACCAGCAGCAACTGCCACAGCAGCGACAGCAAAGACCACAGAGTCAGTTTACATACGTGATATTCCTGGAGACACCTGCAGGACTACTAGAGGCCAGCAGCGAGCACAACAAGAAGCAGCAGCAGGAGCAACACGACAGATAGCCTCAGCGATGCAGACAGTAGAGACATGACGGGCAATGACACGACGGGCAATGGCACGAAAGGCCAGGTCAGGTGAGGTGGTTGTGGATGCGGTGAAACGTGTCAGTGAGTACCTCTGGCAGCCGACACAGAGCGGTCAGCAGAACATGGTCAGCAGAAAACGGTCGCAGCTGTAGCTATACAACGAGGCGAGACCGGCACGGACGTCGCTAGGCTTGAACACAGTTGATGCCCGGGCCATTCTCGTCGTCGCTGTCGTCCTCATCGCCTCTGGCGAGCATATCGGCAGCAGCAGCAGCAGCAGCATCTCCGACGCCGCCAGCAGCAGCGGCACGGTTCCCGTACATGCGCCGATGCCTCATCAGGCTGCGAATGCGGTGCTCCATCAGCACGTTCACCAGCCAGGCGCTGGAGTGCTGCAGGGTGGTGGCGTTGCGCGACGTCACGGCCTCGAGCCCGCTCATGTCCGTCGGCCGCCTGGCGTGCGGCGTCCAGACCTTGACCGTGTGCTCCAGACCGCTGGTGGCCAGCGCCATACACTGAGGATTGGGCTCCAGGCAGTTCACCGCACCCACCTCGTCAGCTTTCAGCAGCTGCACGACTTTCCAGGTCAGGTGAGGTGGTTGTGGATGCGGTGAAACGTGTCAGTGAGTACCTCTGGCAGCCGACACAGAGCGGTCAGCAGAACATGGTCAGCAGAAAACGGTCGCAGCTGTAGCTATACAACGAGGCGAGACCGGCACGGACGTCGCTAGGCTTGAACACAGTTGATGCCCGGGCCATTCTAGTCGTCGCTGTCGTCCTCATCGCTACTGCCGAGCATATTGGCAGCAACGTTCACCACCCAGGGGCTGGAGTCCTGCAGCCACTCGGTCATGTCGTTGCGCCACGTCAGGGCCTCGAGCCCGCTCATGTCCGTCGGCCGCCTGGCGTGCGGCGTCCAGACCTTGACCGTGTGCTCCAGACCGCTGGTGGCCAGCGCCATACACTGAGGATTGGGCTCCAGGCAGTTCACCGCACCCACCTCGTCAGCTTTCAGCAGCTGCACGACTTTCTCGGTGGATTTCTCCCAGATGAACACGTGCCTACAGTCCGAGCCGCTCACAACGTACTCGGAATTCGGGCCAAAGAAGTTGACACCCTTAATGGTGTCGTTATTGCGATGACCCTGCATGCATCAACAATAAAATATCGACAGTATGCAACACGCTAGATGTACATCCTACAAGTGAGCACATGTTTGATAAACACCTACCCATAGTACAGTACTGGAACATCATTCACAATGAGCCAAGTGGGTTTAGCTGCCAGAGGAAGTACAATGCGTGTACCGCAGTGTCTTGTATTAAAGCCTGTCTCGTATAGAAGACTGTTTTGAATACAAGCCTGACTTTCAAGATACACTAGACACCCTTAGCAAACAACGGTAACGCTATTTGTTTTACAGTGCTCGTACCTTGATCACCCAAATAGCGTTGAAGCTGCAGCGTAAAAACGTTATGGGGGCTGATTTATCGTTGTGACCAACGGTACGTTTTTTTGGCCAAATATTGCATAGTCCGTATGCATTTCACCTTGTATCGCGTGTATGGTGACATAAATGGTTGTAGCGCGCGAAGTAAAAGCTATTCTCGTGGCAACAGCGTACTAAAAATAGCGTGCATCTTGCTAAAGGTCGAGCCTAAATCACGGTGTTTCCCCCCTTACGGTAATACCGTTACAACATAACGTTGTTTGCTAAGGGTGTCTATTGTCGGCACATAAGCCTGGTTTTAATGTTGCCACACATAGAAATACCTGCTTTGAATAGAAGCCTGATGCGAGTAGAAACCTAGCCTTGACATCGGCCTCTACAGGAACAATCCCGGCTTTAATATGCAACACTACGGGTATACCGTAAAGTCTTGTATAAAAGCCGCACTTGAATAGAAGCCGCAATTTTGGGCCCATCAAATCACACATAAGCCTGGTTTTAGTGTTGACATACATAGAAATACCTGTCTTGTATAGAAGCCTGCAACATTTCACTAAGAAAGTCATAGGAACAATCCCGGCTTTTATACAAGTACACAGTAGTTGGGTTCGGGTGGTTGCTATCAGGTTCGGCCTCATTTTCTCTGTGCTGCGCTGATGAGTTCAAAAAGAACGAAACAGCATGCTGTCCGCAGATTGAGTATTTCGCTCCTGCTCTTGTAGCAGTTGAGCACTCTTGCGTGGGGTAGTGCCTTTGCTGTTTGCGTTATGCAGAGCTCACTGACTTGTCATTTTGAGCACTCTGGCAAGGTACGTTCGGGCCTGATTGGAAATTTTTATTTTCATTGCTATCAGGTTCGGCCTCATTTTCTCTGTGCTGCGCTGATGAGTTCAAAAAGAACGAAACAGCATGCTGTCCGCAGATTGAGTATTTCGCTCCTGCTCTTGTAGCAGTTGAGCACTCTTGCGTGGGGTAGTGCCTTTGCTGTTTGCGTTATGCAGAGCTCACTGACTTGTCATTTTGAGCACTCTGGCAAGGTACGTTCGGGCCTGATTGGAAATTTTTATTTTCATTGCTATCAGGTTCGGCCTCATTTTCTCTGTGCTGCGCTGATGAGTTCAAAAAGAACGAAACAGCATGCTGTCCGCAGATTGAGTACAAGTAAAGTAGGTATATACAATGCCATGGTAACACAGGAAGAGTATTCAATCAGTCGGTTTCTGGTCAACTACAATGTTGGCCAAAGAAATCCAACCTCATGAATAAAGTAGCGCCGTGTTAAAGTGCACAGACCAGTGTGTGTAGTGCTAGGGCTGCGTAGCGCCCGGCAATGCTATTTTATTCATGTGGTTGGATTTCTTTGGCCAGCACTGTACAACAGTTTGCATGATATTGTACTGTAGAACCCAACCACTGTGGTGAACAAAAGCACAAGCAGGAAAATAGCGGTACCCATGATATAATAATAATAATAAAAATAGCACATTTCGCGGAGTAGAGCACTACACTGTAAATAAAGAAATTCAGTGTTTTTTTCCGCTTCTGTCTTGTGAGCATCATCAGCAAGGTGTAGTAGCTGCTGATACTGATTTCTCCTCGGGTGTCGAGCTGCACACCCATGATATAGCCACTCTCAATAAACCAGCACTCTCCAGAAGCCAGCATAATTGTCCGTGATCAAGATGTCCAAGTCATGCCCGCTGTGCCTATACATCAGATATGCTAATCCAGCACATCCCTTCTCCGGCAGAATTTCCGTAGCACAAATAGTGTGGGGTTACAAAGGGACCACTGAACACATAATATACGGACAATTCGCACACGGACGATTCGCGGTGCTGTTCTCGACGCACTCAAACCTGGTGGAGAACAGGTGGAGAACCACTTGTGCACGAAGTATTTACGGAAACAGTGAATTGCCGGCGCCATAGGCCCTCTTTGGCGCTTGTCTTTTATGGTGAAGCTAAAGGACGCCTGGGACTCCAGATGAGTGTTCAGATAAAGTTCATGTCAATCTGATTGTTAGTAAAGAGGCGGCGAGGAGAGATTAGTTTTAGAACTGCGACCAAGAGCATGAGCTGAACTGACATTTCACAAAGGCTTTATTGTGTTCAATCTGATGGTTTGTTCATCCTTCTACTCTATGTGTGTCTGTGCCAAGCAACCCCCCGCTTCTCCAGCGATTCAAAAACAATTCACGGCACCTCGACTACAGGCCCCGGGGACCATCGATATGCAACGGGTTCGCCTGGATATTCGTTTCGCCCACTTCGTGAACATGTGTGTGTGTGTGTGTGTGTGTGTGTGTGTGTGTGTGTGTGTGTGTGTGTGTGTGTGCGTGCGCCATCTAGTGCGCCATCAGAAGTGCTGCTCCTCAGCCTCTTCCACCCCTCTCCCCTGACGGGGACCGTGTAACCTATCAAGGCGACGTGTGTCAAGGTCAAGGTCAATGTATGTGTGTGTGCGTATGTGTGTATGTATGTCTGAACGTATGTGTGTATGTATGTCTGTACGTATGTGTGTGTGTGTGTGTGTGTGTGTGTGTGTGCGTGCGTGTGTGTGTGTGTATGTATGTATGTCTGTGTGCGCGTGTGTGTGCACGTGTATATGGTGTTATAGGTGACGGTATCTGCACAGAAAGTGACCAAGTTAAGCGTACCGTGTAGCGGTGTACAGGCACAGTCCGACTCAGCTCCGTGTTGAAGATGTAGATGGACTCGTCATTGTATGTCGCTAACAGCTCCTTGCCGTCATTGCTGTACACTACACACGTTACAGTGGCGTGCTCCTTCATGCTCTTCACCGTGTAGAGCTGGACCTAGAGACACATGTGTGTGCGTGCCCACGTGTACACGCGCGCACACGCACACGCACACACACACACACACCTTTAAAAGATCAACAAGGAATTGATAATCACTCCTACGTTGGCGAAGCAAGCAGAGAGCACATTACAGTCAGATTTCGCTTATCCGGTCCTCTTTTATCCGGATCCCTCGCCATCTGGAAGAAAATCACTGGTTACCGATTTACAGCATATGCCATGCACACATACAGTATGTGTGTTCGATTATCCCGTTCCCTCGCCTATCCGGATATTTTCGTGGAAGACGGATGTGTGCGGTTATGCGAGGTCTGACGGTACAACCTCGCCAAGCACACATGGGATCTGTACATTCTAAGTTCGAGCCACCCTTCCGCTACAACTTTCACACCAAAGTTCAACTCAAAGGGAAGCACCGGCGGTGAGCCAGCTCCCGATCCGTCCCGCATACGGTTCGAGTACCAAATCTACTACACAATACAGTAAAAGCCATTATTCTAACGAGGCGCATATGTAACGATTTCCCAAGATTGACTAGTTTACGTGTACCAAAGATAACGATTCCCACTCATTCTCAACGCTCAATAGGACAGTATATGTATCGATTTCTGTATAACGATTTCTATTTTAACGACAGATTTCTCCTCGTTAACTCGTTCGATTTAGCACTTCGCTATAATATATGGCTTTTACAGTAGTACAGAATGCGCTCAAATGCTACAACAGTTTTGACAATTGAAGCTTGAATTCTTTGCTTCTTCAGTAGTTCAAGGTCTTTCGGTGATGGCCACTCGATGCTACCTTTTATTGGAGATCATGAAACTACTTCTACACATTTTATTGCGGTCCAGTCAGTGTTGGTGTCGAAATTATGCATGAAAACGTTGATGAAGTCACAAGAACTATCCATCATATTTTTATTTGTTTCAATTGTATTTGTCTCATAAGTTGCAAAACAGTCAAGCAGATCATCCGAGAAGGACGGATTGGTGCTGATTTAATTTGCCACCTTGAAGCGACTACAAGAATGGCGAACAGACCTAATCTTTAGCTTCAATTTAGGAAAATTTAGGACGAGTCTTGGTTCGAAATTCTGACAAAGTCTGGGTCCTGTCACCGGCGATCTCCGGCTCGAATGGTCCACAAACCACTTTTGGTCAAAATTGTACGGGATTGGTGCCGGGGCAGATCGCAAGAGTTGGGCATTGCCCAACTTTGCCGGTGATCCCTAGCGACTTTTTACCGTATGATTTTGTTACGACTGCACTGGTTCACATAATCGCAATGCGTCGGGAGAGGCCGACCGCAAGAGGCCCACCGCCGGCGACTCCCGGCGCGTACGGGCGATATGTGAACCAACCCTAACTTCAGTGACAGGAACGCGCCCAAACAGGCTGTAAGTTGTACCCTGCAGGTACGGTGACCAGGTGACTGGTGTACGCAGGAGCACGTGACCGCTTGTTCAACCATGTTCGATGGGGAATAAGGGCCGAACGCTGCATCGCAGCCTTCTCGGACAAAACCAGTCGACTCAGAGTCCAAAAGACTACAACATATGGGCTAATTGCGGTCATCCGTGCTTTAATAAGAACGAAATGGTGCTTTTAGTGACATTTTTCATACAAATTCCCATCTAGTAGGGCGCAGTCACCCAGTTTCGGTAGAAGTGGCGAGTTTGATTGGGAGTGAAGGAGGAAGGGAGCGTCTCAGCTTCCTCGGACCAAGACCATTCAACTCAGCACCCCGAAGACTACAGCTGGTGGAAATTTGATTTCAGGCTTAACTTCCCCTTTAACGCGAAATTCACCGTCTGCGAAAGGCTACGGAAGATTACAGAGGGGGGGGGGGGGGGGCTGTTGTGGAGATGTGTTACTTTGTTCAGGATGCCTTGTAATAATCAATATGACTGTCCCGAGGTGACATCTCAGTGTGCTGTGTGCTGTTGTTCCTCGCTGTGTGCATTGTGGACATTCTCATGCATGTTTACTTGTCTGCTTGTCGGTGTCATGAATGATCATTAGTTCATTACCTCCTAGCATGACGTTATTGCGCGCCAAATACGGTTTACCGTGCGCATGTGCACGCTCGCGCGCGTGCGCCAATGATGGTGACAATGCTAAGCTTGCATGCGTGACAAGTGGTTCTAGTAGTTGCAGTTGGGAGAGAAATGAGGTTCTTGATGGTTTGATCGAGGTGTTGCCGGTTGGCGGTTTTTTGCTCTTTACTCTAACTTTAGTCTAAGCCTTTATCGTTACTATTCATTACAACCCAGAGCCGTGTATGTTGGCTGGTCTGCAACGAGGTTGTGTGCGGGGGTAGTTGGGAGAGAGAGACTGTGTGACTATTACAGCTTGTGGTACCGAAACCCGGCTAGTGACTATTGTAGAGTTGTTCTGGTGTATGCCGCGACGACGACGACGACGACGTCGTGTTGTGGGACGTAATTCCGGTGGAGGTGCAGTGGCTACTGCTACAGATTCTGGTATGTCGTTGAAAGTCGATAATTTCGTTCGTCCCTTTACTGGCCAGGATAGTTGGGAGGTGTTCCACAACAAATTCTTGGTGCTCGCAAGTGTTCAGGGTTGGGACGATGAGACTAAACGCATGAAGCATCTGCCCTTGTTTCTGGATCAAGATGCGTTTCTTGTTTTCACCAAGATGTCGGACGCGGACAAAAAAGTCGAAGATAAGGTGCGCGAGAAGATGTTATCGGCATTTGCAATGACACCGGCCCAAGCGTACCAAAGTTTCGTGCGCCGTCGGTTGAGGATGGACGAGTCGCCGGACGCCTATGCTGCGGATTTGGAGCGCCTGCTTGCCATTTCGGGTCACCGCAGCGGCGGTAATGCCGACCAGGATCCCGTGATTATTGAACAGTTTCTACTGGGCTTACCTGGTGATTTCGACAAGGAAATCCGGCTCAGCATGGCTGGGCAAGCTCTCACGGTAAGCGGATGTTTGCAACGCGTGCATGCATTGCGGAACGCAGTGGCTGACTCCCGACCTCGACTGCAGCATGCGGTTGTTGCAGCTGTACCCAAGCCTGATGGTGCCAGTGGTGGTGACCAGTCTCGAGTTGGTGTGAGTAGCAGTGCCAGGTCAGTTGTCTGCTTTCACTGTAAAACTGTTGGACATGTGAAACGCGAGTGCCCAAACCGCCGCCAGAAGGGTCAGCAGTCGTCTGGTATCAAGTGTCATTTCTGTGAGGAGAAGGGCCATATCATCAAGGACTGCCCCATGAAGCGCAAATGGATTGACAGTCAGAAGAATGCTGTTGCTGCCGTGGGAGAGGCTAGTGTTCAGCCCACATCGCCCACTAGTACTCAAAAAAGAAAGAAAAAAAAGCCACCCCGGACCGAGTGTTGGGTGCACCTGTGGCACAACCCATGGAGTTGCCGACGATTTATGTCGATGTCCATGCGGCTAATGGCGACTGGATGCGCTGCGCGGCAGTTATTGACACTGGTGCCAGTCGTACATTTGTGTCTGCAGCATTTCTCAAGCAGCATAGATTGTCATTCTCCTCCGATCACTGTGCTGCTCCGTTGGCATTGGATGGCCAGCCCCTGGATGTGCTTGGCAGTATTGAACTTCAGCTACGACGCAATGATGGTCCTGTTCACTTGCCGGTCGTATCAGTAGTAGCATCCGTCGTCGCGACGCTGGATGTGGTCAATGCCCCACTTCTACTTGGTGCAGATGTCGTTGCCGCATCTGGTGGTGTTCAGTTGCAATACAGTGATGGCCTGCTTTCATCAGTAACATTTGGAAGCAACTCGGCAGGCGGTGTGCCGACGAGTACGGGTGATGCTCCAGTTCACGATCCCCATCCATACCGGCATGTCAAGGTTACGCGTAGCGGTGATGACGTTACTCTGAGTTGTTCGGATGGATCAGTGCGCTGGGATGCTTCTCGTGGCCAGTGGTTTCTGTCATGGAAATGGGCATCAGGCACACCTCCGACATCGCCAGTTGGCCCACCCATTGGTGAGTACTCGCGTGCTCAATTGACTGCCCATCAGGAGGAGCTATTTTGCCAGGAGGTGGACCAGTGGATCACCAAGGGCTGGCTTCAGCCATCTGATGAGTCTGTGCATGGCGACATGGCAGGTGTCTTGCCGGTTTTGGCGGTGGCTCAAGAGCACAAGGAGACTACTCCCGTCCGACCATGCTTAGACTACCGGCGCCTCAACGAGCTCATTGTCTCGGAGCCTGGTCAGAACTCTCCGTCATGTCAGGAGACCTTGCGGAAGTGGCGCATGGTCAGCGACGAGTCATCTGTACTGCTGGATATTCGGAAGGCGTACATGCAGATTCATGTCGAGCCAGAGCTGGTGTGCTATCAGACAGTGATCTGGAAGGGCCAACTCTACACCGTCACATGTATGGCTTTTGGGTTAGCTATAGCGCCCAAATTTATGGACATCATTGTTCAGTGGATTCTGCGGCACCACTCCAACGTGGATAACTACATTGACGATATATTGACGCCGCAAGTTGAAGCAGATGATGTCGCCACCGACTTGCGTCGCTATGGGCTAGACACCAAGCCGTCTGAGCCTCTGCCGAGTGCCAGGGTCCTGGGTCTGCAGATGTCGTCATCGTCGGGCAGACTGCAGTGGTCAAGACGCAGTGGCGTTGATCTTGCTGTGCCTAAGCCATTGACTAAGCGTAGTCTGTTCAGCTGGTGTGGACGTGCAACTGGTCACTATCCAGTATGTTCCTGGCTTCGTCCGGCCTGCAGCGCGTTGAAGAGGATGTCTTGCACAGGAGAAAACTGGGACGTGCCAGTTTCACCAGCAGTCGAGGCATGCTGTAAAGAGCTCGCAGCGAGGCTCGACACGGAGGATCCCGTCCGTGGTGCTTGGAAGGTATCTGCCTCTCCAGATAGCCAGTGGACCGTGTGGTGTGAGGCCTCAGACATAGCTCTCGGTGTCGTGTTGGAGATTGACGGTCAGGTGATTGAAGACGCATCGTGGTTGCGGCCCCGTACTGATCACAAGCACATCAATGTGGCGGAACTCGAGGCTGTCGTGAAGGGCCTCAATCTCGTTCATGACTGGGGTGCCACGCAAATTCAAGTCGCTACAGATTCAAAGACAGTGGCCAGCTGGTTGCAGCAGACTGTTCATGACCTGCTGCGCATCAAAACGAGTGGGTTGAATGCAACGCTGATTCGACGTCGGCTGGAAATCATCGACGATCTCCTTGCAACAACGGATATGACGGTGGACGTGCTGTGGGTTCCGTCGGCCAAGAATCTTGCAGATCGGTTGTCGCGGATCCCATCGTCCTGGGTAAAGCTGTTCAAAGGGACATATGCTGTTTGTGTCGATGCTGCTGCTGCTGCCACTACTGACCGGCAAGGCCTGGGTCCGCTCACGACGGAGCGCATTCAAGAGGCTCAGCGTTCCTGCCAGGTCATCTCCACCATGGTTGGAGAAATCAAGGCCGACCTGCCAGTGTCGCACCCGTCCTTTCGACAGGTGCGTGATCAGCTGCTGCTTCGGGATGACGTGCTGTGCCGGTCTGTGAAGTTGGCCGTGAAAGGTGAGGTGGTGGTTCCAGTTGTTTCACAGGATCTGGAGCCAGTCCTGCTCAGTTCAGTTCATGGGCTCAGCGGCTATGGCAACTCTAGTACCATGCATGCCATGCTGCGTAGCCGCTGTTTCTTTATCTCCATGGCTGACAAGTGCCGCCAGTATTGTCGTGACTGTCCTCAATGCTGTGCTGCTAGTCATCGTGCTGGTGCGTCAGTTGCTTCTACCCGTCGCGACATTCCTGGGAGGCCCTGGAGCGTGGTGCATCTCGACACTCTGGAACTTGGGCCGGAGAAGAGTGGCCGCTTCCATTGTGTGTTGGTGTGTGTTGATGACTTCACCAAATGGGCCGAAGTCGTACCGTTGCGACGCCATGATGCCCAATCCGTGGCCGACGCATTCTTGGCGATATGTTGTCGCTGGGTAGGGGTCCTCCGGATGTCGTACGCGTCGACAATGGCACCGAATTTCAGAATGCTGTGGTCAACGCCCTGTGGAGTCAGTTCCATGTGATAGTCGAGACTGGTGCGGTACGCCACCCACAGTCACATGGTGCCGTGGAGCGGATGAACCGCACACTGCTTACGATGATGCGGAAGGTCCTGGACACTGCCGACGACTGGCGGTCGGAGCTCGACCTTCTCCTGTACTATTACAGGAATAGACCCCATTCAACCACCAGGCTGACACCGATGATGGCGATGACAGTCTGGCAACCACGTGACCTAATTGTGGCAAAGGACCAACCTGCCTGCGAGATGAGCCAGTGGGTCAGTCGGCTCGGTGACAGCGCTGCTCGCATCCGTGACCTGATCGAGATGGAGCCATCTGTCCACGATGGTGTTGATAATGAGCATGATCAGCCTCAGCTCTACCACCCGGATGATGCCGTCATGCTTCGTCGTCCCGACCGCAGCCAGAAGTTGTTGTCTCCGTACGAGCCTGGCTGGGTGATCAAGAAAGTTATCAGCCCTTCTACGGTGGTCATTGCATCTGGGCAAAGGAAGAAAGTCGTCAATGTGGACCATATCAAGCCAGCTCCTCGGATCGCTGTAGGTGAAGCACTGGAGGAGCTCGATGTGGCAGATGACTCCGCTCGCCACCAATACACATTCCGTGACCGTGGGCGACTGGTCATGCCATCCCGTTATGCTGACTGAAATGTCACCTGGGGGAGGGGTGTAATAATCAATATGACTGTCCCGAGGTGACATCTCAGTGTGCTGTTGTTCCTTGCTGTGTGCATTGTGGACATTCTCATGCATGTTTACTTGTCTGCTTGTCTGTGTCATGAATGATCATTAGTTCATTACCTCCTAGCATGACGTTAGTGTGCGCCAAATACGGTTTACCGTGCGCATGCGCACGCTCGCGCGCGCACCAATGATGGTGACAATGCTAAGCTTGCATGCGTGACAAGTGGTTCTAGTAGTTGCAGTTGGGAGAGAAATGAGGTTCTTGATGGTTTGATCGAGGTGTTGCCGGTTGGCGGTTTTTTGCTCTTTACTCTAAATTTAGTCTAAGCCTTTATCGTAACTATTCATTACAACCCAGAGCCGTGTGTGTTGGCTGGTCTGCAACGAGGTTGTGTGCGGGGGTAGTTGGGAGAGAGAGAGTGTGTGACTATTACAGCCTCTCTACAGGAACAAGAGCATGATATTGGGATACGCAAAGCTATCTAACAAAGAAGACCCAGCCGAGAAGTCGCCTAAAATTTCCGCTAAATCACAAAAATCCGATATTTTTCAGAGTGGCATACTGGATACCCAATGGTACCCAAATACCGCACCAAAACGGCCATTTCTTGCTTCATACATCTATAGAGAGGTGCCGAAGACAGAGAAAAGCAAACAGACCAATCTTCGGACCAATTAATTGGTCTTGAGCTACCTTGCAGGCACACATCATCAGACTGGAACACATACCGGTCTATCGTCGGTGATGTACCGTTGATCATAGACGCTGAGGGTTCGACTAGAACCAGACACGGCAAAGTACCACGGCTGAACTGGATTGGTGAAGATCGAGTAGAGACGAGCGTGCCGGGGGCTGCGCAACTCCATACTCTGCACTAGCAGCTCGCATTCGTCCGTCCTCAAATCGATGGAGAACACCTTGCCGTCCTCGCCGCACGAGCGCACCGTGTGCGGGTTTCCCGGCTCCAGGGCCAGCTTGTGAGCAGCGTCGTCGTGCTCCGCAACCGTCTTGGATGTCACGTCGCCCGACGGGGTTAGCAGGTGCCGTCGCACTAGGCCATCGCGCGCCGTCGACACCATCATCGAGTTCAGGCAGCTGGGCATGAACTTGGCCTGGAAGACGTTGCTGCTGTGCCCGCTGGCAAAGGCCAGCGTACGCTTGCCTCGTCGCCAGTCCCACAGCATCACGTTCAAGTCATCGCCACTCGACGCCAGCACCTCTCCGTCTTCGCTGTAGTGTAGGGTGTTTACGCAGCCCTCGTGACCTGCTATCTCGCGCTCTTTGTCCAGTCGCCGCACCAGCGCGTAGCTGCTCATGGCTCTGCGCCGCAGTGACGAAGCGCTGCAGAGGCCCAGGTGGCGGCGCCGCAGGTCGTACGCAGTGCTCCACCGCGTCATCGCCGGACATCGCGTGTCCTCCGTGCAGCCAGGGATATCAGGCTCTGCTGCGCCACCCCCGATGTCCTCGTCGCTGGTGTTTTCGTCATCATCATCATCATCATCCTCATCCTCATCGTCGCAGCTGGGGAATTCAGGAAAAAGACGTTCCAGTATGGACGCGTCAGTTTCCGAATCTGATATTTGGGCATAATCATGATCAGAAGACTCCTCGCAAGATCCAGCAGTTGAATTCTCTGTTCCAACAAGAGAACCATCACACTCTGGAGATTGACTACCGTCTGCAACACCGGCAGCACCATCAGCAACAGGAGAATCAGCTTCCTCATCCTGGACCATTCGAGTAGCACCACTTTCCTCCTGCGACATGCTGTCCTTTTCTTTGTCGTCTGCACCCAGTTCTGAAGAGACGACGTTCCTGCTTTTCTGGTCACAAACCTTGCCCTGTTCACCTTCACTTCCCTGGCATTTTTCTTCAGGGCTCGCGTCCATCCTGTGCCAAGGACGTATCGCAATTCAGCCTCAGGGTATTCTACGCACCCAATTCCTGCAGTCTAAAAGTAAAACATGCGACTGCAACATGAGGACAATAAAAAAAATTCAATTCAGTCAGACAATGTCTGGTGACTGACAGCCAGGGCCAGGGCTAGGGGCCCATCATTTTGACGACTCCTTGGCTGTGACGTCATTGTGGCACGGTGCGAAAATACTTGGATTTCACTTTTTTATTTCTTCACGACTTCAGGACGAAAGTCACTTCGAGCTTCATGAATTCAGAAAGTAGTATGACCATGATGACCAGACTGTTAGTTTGCCAAGTCGCCCGAGCCGCTTGGCTTGTTGGTTGTGCCAGTAATATGGTATCTCCTGTAACTGGGGTTAGTGTTATACCCACTCCATAATATTTTGTCAACATTGGCGCCCAACTTTGGCTCTGAGTACCCACTCCCGAAGCTCTACCGACTACCTAACGTTTTCCCTAATGAATATTCCCGGTGCTTTTCAATTCCCCGCGTGAGTAACTTCGATAAGCTTGTGTATCGTGTTACAGTCCATTCAGAAAAAGATGGACTTCTAGCTTTTGGCCATAAATGGGTCAAACTTTGAGTTTTTTTAGAATTTTTTTCTGCAATCCCTTATGGAATCCTCTTCCAATCATGTTTCTGAAGTTTTTTTGTCCAAAAAGCAAGCCATAACAAGAATAGAATTTCGGCCAGGTTTTGCCCCAACAGCACTGAATTGGGAAAAACCATAAAAATCCAGGCCGTTTGACCCTGCCTGCAAACGTGCATTGTGCGGTTCGAACCCCAGTTCAGGTACCCTTTTTGGACCCTTTTTCAAATTTCAAATTTCGCAGCACTGCACTGTGTACGATGAAATCACGAAAAATCGCCAAATGCGGGAGCTCGCCAGAGCCCATCTTTTTATGAATGGACTGTAGTCATAAGTGCTTCTGCCTACAGTTCTGTTCTTATATACAGAAGCCTTGCTTGGTAGTTTAACATGTTTTTCGATTTTGACAGCATGTTACAAGGCGTAACATGCTGTCAAAATCGAAAAACAGTTGTGTTCTTGTTCGTTTTTCCTTTTGTGTTAATTAGTGTCCTTTTGTGGTGTTTTGGGTAGTAGTAGTACACAGGGGCGTAGGACTAGGAGGGGTTTTGGAAGTGGTACGACCAAAGGTCGGCGCGGCCGAAGGCCATTTTGGAGGGGGGGGGGGGTCCGGGGGACCTCCCCCGGGAAAATGTAAAAAAGACACAAAATCCTGCGTTCTAGGAACTTCTGGCACACTTCTGGCACAGTTTATAAGTCATAGAATTATTTCACGGGCAGAAGAGACGTGCATGGACATGCACAGATGCATGGCAGATCTACGAGTACGAGTCTAGAAAAGGTCAAAGTCTGATGCGCATATGCATCGATGGATCCTGATTTTTTTATTACGGTTTTGGACGTTCCGGACGGACCACACTTTTCGAAAAGTGGTACGGCCATGGTCGTACCAGTCATAGCGGCCCTGCGGGTGCTACGCCCCTGGTACATGTAGTAGTACTAGTAGTATTTATTATTTGACTAGGGGAGTCCCAACAGGCATGGCCTTGTTACAGGGAACCCTACGGGTGCATCAAACTAATACTTATCAGCCTTAGTGTATAGTGCAGTGTAGTACGAACCTGTTCGGTCCTCCATATTTGATCTTTTAAAAAAATTATTAAAAAAATTATTCAATATGGCAAGTCAATCTTCTTGGATAATGGCCCGTCCTTTCTCCGGCAAGGAGAACGAGGATTTCGAAGCATTTTTATTAGATTTCGATAATGCTTGTGATGCTAATGGTTGGGATGATACCACCGTTCTGGCTCGGCCTGTCAGTCCAGCCCCGATAAGAACCCGAGGGGAAACATCTGTCTCACACTATACGGTTACCCCACCTACTGTTACTTCTACCCGGCCCCACCTAAAGACACAACATTTTATACTCGGTACGAGTACTCTGAAGCTTGTTCTGACGGTCCATACGCACCTGATGATATACCAACACCGAAAATTCATTATGCTGAGGATACGAAGTTCAAGCCTAGTGGTAAGCCAGATGTCTCCCTCCCCACTACAGACTATCAGTGTCCGGGTCCCCTTAGCCGTGGTTTAGATGATTGGACTCCCGTCTCTCATAACCCCTTTCTTACTGATCCGGAGGCGAAGGATGAGGATGCTGCCCGCAAACTCCACTGTAAACTAGTGTTGCTAAAGAGGTCACTTCAAGAGTCGTGACAGTGCTGCACCCTTCCTACTAAGCTTAACAGTGGTAGAACGTGGGCAGTATGACACCCTTCGAAAAATCCTTACTGAGCAATACATGCCAGCAGAGGCCCAGTACGTGCGAAACGCCGCCAACACGGGGAATCGTTGTCGACTTTAGCCGATTGACATTCGTCTGTTGACAGCCAGGGCTTACCCCACGGCAGGCTCACAGCTGTTTCTAGAATTGCGCAAACGGTTTGATGTGAAAAGACCCGGACAACCCCGTACCACCCAATGTGTGATGGCATGATTGAACGAGCTAACCGCACGATCCAAGTCATGCTCCGAGCTTTCATTGATTCAGCTGATTGTGACTCTTGGGATGAACGGTTGCCGCTGGCCCAACTGGCCTACAATACGAGTGTGCATAATTCCACTCACTATATCTCTGCTATTGGCGCGCCTGGTTGTGATGAAGCCGAGACCCAAGGTCGGCAGAGCATCCCAGACCACGCCACCACTCCCCTTATTCATGGCTCACACATGTCGGGTTTACGTGGCTCTAGTAAAAAAAATAAAAAATAAATACCCCATTCTTCTTACTGTTCGGAAGGGAGGCCCGTCTGCCCCTAGATTTGTTATGCCCTGCCCCAGACCCTACACCTGTCACTCTCAGCCCCACCTCGTATGTTATCCGTTTGAAGGAACGTTTAGAGGCTGCCTATAGGTTAGTCAGAGAGCACTTGGATGGTGGCCACCGCCGTGCTAAGACCAACTATGATCTGAAGGCCAATGCCGATACCTTGAAAGTGGGACAGTTTGTTTGGCTTTACCGACCCCCCAGGCTGGTGACAGCCCTAAATTGTTCCGGTATTGGGATGGCCCATGGCAAGTTTCTGTTGTTCATTCCCCCCTAGTTTACACCATTAAGCGGCTTGGCGTCCATTCATCCCGCCGCACCACAGGAATAGATTAAAGCGTATTTTTGGACCCGGTTAACCCACCCCCAGCCCCCATCATGGCGGGAGTCACCATTCCCCGCCTGCCCTCTTCGTTCACACCCTTATTCTGAGATCTCCAGCTGAGTGTTCGTCCTCGCTCTCGAAGTTCCCTCCGTCATTTTAAGTATTAATCTCCAGCTGAGTGTTCGTCCTCGCTGTCGAGTTTGACCTGTGTGCGTTGGTGTGTCTGCTGTGGTGTCCGGTGTTGCGTTTTCTCTGTTGGTTTCGGTTTCGCGTGGTGCACAGGACCATCACCCTACAACTCCAACAACCCACTCCACCACCGCCTCAAGAAAAAATTGACTGTCACCACCAGGACTCGAACCAGGGACCCTCGCTTGTAGCTAGCGATGCTCTAACCACCGAGCTATGGTGTAGTCGTCATCCCAGCAGAGACCGTTCAACATTTTCTTCAGACTTCGTAACTCACACTTCCTGTGAATCCACACAGGCGGGTGGGACGCAGCCCTCACTGTACCCACACACTTCACATAATAATAATAACAAATAACAGGAGTACATTACACCTAGAACATTAACGGCCAAGCTTGGCTGCACCAAACATGACACTTTACTTGAACAATTTCAACCCAATTATACTATCTTTTTGTACACACAAATTAGGCTTATACAGACGCTGACAGATGGCCGCTTCCAAAACTTTTAACTGTAGTTCATAACCATGACGACCACGGCACAATACAGTGAACGAAGAGTCAGAATACGAATTGCAACAATCAGGACTAGCCAACAGATGATTGTACACTGAAGACTTGCTACCACGAAACCTACGCACAACACTAACATTCTCGCCGGCACTCTCACGATCACTACAATCGTCGCTCTCCGACTCATTGCACCGTCCGTCCCATCATCCGCTTCCTCTGCGCTCTCTCTGTTATCCCGCCTGACTTGGTCCATTGAACGGGACTCGGCCGTCACCCTGCTGTCACGTCCCTCCTTACGCCCTTGTCCGTTGAGTGCGTAGCTTCTGTTGTAGTTGGCTGTTGATCGTCTTGGTCTTTCAATAGTGGGCTTGGATGGTGGATTAGTTGTGGTTGCTGTAGATTGCATTGGTGGTGATGGTGTGGGAGCTGCTGATACGCAAGTTGGGTTTTTTGGGGTTGGCAATTGTAGTGTTACTGCCACTGTCGGTGTTGCTCGCAGTCTGTCTCTGGCAAGCTCCACCGCCGCAAGAACTAATAGCTTACCTAAAGAAACTGAAAGCCGACGGAGAAATATCCTCCAATGATTTCGATCGCATTAAACCGACAGGCACCCTCCGGCCTAGGCTATTATGGCTTACCAAAAATACACAAGCCCACATGTCCAGTACGTCCCATCGTTTCTATGACGGCCTCACCTCAGTATTCTATTTCCAAGTGGCTGTGTATTTACTTACAACCAGTGCAGGACCACTATTGCAAGCGCACTGTAAAAGACAGTTTTGATTTCGTCGAAAAGCTCCGCAACAAGCCTGTACCACCCAACGCACACATGTGTTCGTTTGACGTCGTCAGTTTATTTACTAATGTGCCGATTGAAGAAACTGTTGACATCTGCATGGATGTTTTGTACCGTAATGATGACATCGACACTCCTTGGATATCTGAAAGTGCGTTTAGACGGTTGTTGTTGCTGGTTAAAACTGGAGTTGAGTTTTCTTTCAACAATGTCATGTACAAACAAGTCGATGGTGTCGCGATGGGTTCGCCCCTTGGTCCAGTATTGGCAAACGTGTTTGTCAGTTACTGTGAGTCGAAAATTGATGATTCATTGTGGCCTGACCTTTAATGTACGTTTCGTGGACGACTCATTCACATATTTTGATAATGAGGAGCGTAGTAACAAGTTTCTTGACGTGTTAAACAGTATTCACCCTGCCCTTCGTTTCACATGTGAGCATAAACAGTCCAACAAGTTGTCATTTCTAGATGTGCTGGTGGAAAAACGAGTAGTGACGTTCTGACAACCGTCTATCGTAAGCCGACGTTTACTGGTCAGTACATTGTATATGACTCTTATTGTTCGTCTCAATATAAAGTAAACTTAGTGCGTAACCTTGTAGACCGTGCGAAGCGTATTTGTTCGTCCTGTAAGCTGCAGGAGGAGCTTGACTTTCTCCGGTCAGTTTTCGTTAAGAACGGGTACCCTGAGTTTTTGTTGCAGAAGTTGTTGAAAGTCGAACTAACTAACAAGGCTCCTTTGTTTGGTCCTGCTCGTTGTCCCGTCTATTTATGTTTGCCTTGGAAAGGACAGGAGTCGACTAAAGTTTGTAGTGCAGTCAAGTCTGTTGCTCGTCGAACATACTATGCAGTACACTTTGTGCCAGTCTTTACGACGATGCGTGCGTTTACGGTGCGGAAGGATGTCCTACCAGCCCTTCACCTTAGTCATCTTATTTACAACTTTGAATGCCGACAATGCGCTAGTCGGTCTGTTGGTAGGACTGTTCAGCACCTGAACGCACGCGTGACGCATCAAACAACACACACCACGTCACATACTTCCACCTTGCGCACAACAGCAAAGACCGAAGCGAGGGCGACCTAGAAAACAACCGTTACCTACACAACTTGCGGATCCTGGCTCACAGACTGTGCTTGCTCCGCCGTCGCTGGTGGCGGTGGTGGAGGAGGGTGGGCGTGGTGGCTCATCGGGCCGGCTTGTGTCACCGCCTTTGCTCCTGCCGTCGGTGGTTCCTTCGTCAGTCCCCCCGGCAGCTTTGGCCACCTCAACGCGGCAAAATCCGTACTGGTTGTGAAACTGGACTGTCTGGAAGAAGCCACGAGGATCTTCGCTGATACAGGCATCCAGGTAACTGCTGAGGGGCATCGGTATCTCGGTGCAGCGATAGGCACTCCTGCTTTTATTCAGGATTACCTCTAGAAGAAGGCAGATGCATGGTGCAAGGAGATCGATGTGCTGTCCTCCTTTGCCCTATCTCAACCACAAACAGCATATGCAGCCTTCACGCGTGGCCTCGCCAGCAGGTGGACGTTCCTCTGCCGAATTCAGAAGGAGGCCCCGGAAGCCATGGCACCCGTCGAGCATATCATCTACATAACACCAAACTTGACGGGACAGCCTATTGACTCCGCTCTCAGACATCTCTTCTCTCTCCCCTGCCGTGGAGGGCTCGGTGTGCTTGACCCGACCACACTGATCTACACACATGTACATGTACACAAAAGGTACAATGGAGGTTTACAGAATTGTCGCAACTCAGAGTTTCTTGCTCAATGCAATCATCAGGCGACTATCACATGTTCAGTGGGACTTGGCCAATATAAAGCATAGTTTAGTGATAGCTGGTTAGTGTCTGGTTCAGCACAGAAAATACTGCCATGTAATGATGGCCGTGTGGATGGTCGTGTTGCCAACTTCCCGCTCTAGTTGCGTAACGTGCTCTCCGAAGGAGAGATGTTCGTCGAGTACAATGCCAAGGTATCGAATGTGTGCACAGGGGTAAATTGTGACCTCACCCAGCTGTAGAGTGACGCTTGGGTAAAGGGACTTGGGACGTTGACCTGAATACCACGAACTGGGTCTTGGAAGGATTCAGTAGTAAGCCTCTGGCCGCCAAGAACTCTTTCCCAGTGACAAAGTTTAAGTCTTCTGTCAGCTCCTTGCACAACTGTTTAACACCCGTGCCAGCTTTGTAACGGAAGACATCGTCCGCGTACTGTCGAGCCTTGCAGTGCTGGGGTACCGCAGGGAGATTTCTGACCGACAGATTGAAAGGGCGAGGGTCCCAAGACAGAGCCTTTTGAAACCTACCTGTTGCTGCTGTATGTCAGGCTTTCCTGGGTCTTGGTGACCATCCGTTGCTTCCTGTGGGAAAGATAGCTGCAGAAACACTGCAAGGCGGTACCGCCGAAACCGATCTACAGCAGTTCACTCAGTACAACTTCATGACTAACTGTGACTCGAATGCCTTCACATAATCACCTTTGTCTAAGGAGAGCATCCAGTCGTTGATCACGGAGGTGAGCAAGTCCTCACAGGAGTGGCCTCTGCGGTGGGCAAATTGCTCAGCAGGTAGGGGTGGCACTATGCGGTCCCAGTGTCATTGCCTCCCCAGATCCTCAGCCATCCGGATCTGCAGTGTTGAACTGTGACCATGGCAGGCCACGCAAACCATCAACAACTGCACCAACACTACAATTCTACAATCTAACTGACCTATATACAGTCTGTATCGGCTATAGAGTGACCGGATATAAGAATATATCGGCTACAGTGATATTGGTACGAAATATCAAAAGCAAAACGTATTTTGTCCAATACAAATATCACTATAACCAATATTATCGGATGTAATGATATATCGGATATTATGATGGCAACAAATAATCAAAACATGCATAACACACTACATTATTATCGGCTATAGTGATAACTTATTACTTTAAAATACATGGTGCAATAATATCAAAGGCCCTATTTTTTTACTTTCTTCACGTTGCTTATTTTTATAGTGATACATATGTACATGTACATAACAGAATTTTTTTATGGAAATGCGGGCACTGTCAACTATGCTCTCTCAGGCTGTTCGCTTGTCTTATTTCTTGTCTGATCCCCTCCCTGTAACGTCTGGAGTGCCCCAAGGTTCCATTCTGGGTCCTTTGTTATTCTTGCTTTACGTTAATGACCTACCTTCAGTTGTCCCCGATGTTAGTTTGTATGCGGATGACACTGGCCTTATCTGTTCTGATTCCTCCCCTGCACAATTACTCCTTACCATGCAGCATCGCATCAACAGCACTGTCATGTGGATGCAAACGTGGAAACTCCAGCCCAATTTAGACAAGACAGAAGCCATGTATATTTCTTCATCCCCTCCTGATCAACCATTATACTTCCCTGACTCGACTATGCCTATCCGTGTTGTTACTCAGCACAAACATCTCGGTGTGATGTTTGACTGCAAACTCTCTTGGGCTGCACATGTCAACTGTGTATGCAAGCGAACCAGTTCAGCATTAGGGGTACTACAACCACATTGCACTCATTTGCCCATCCAGTGTAAACTATTATTTTATCAGTGCTATATTCTCCCTATATTCGACTATTGCGATACCGCTTGGTGTGGCCTTTCTGACATAACTCTGAACCAATTAGAAGTCCACCATAGATTTATACTTAAAATTCTTTACAACAAGGATCGATGTTTTCCTTCGGATGCCCTTTATCGACTTGCACACACTTCTCCTCTCTCCGTTCGTCATAAGCACCATCTCTGTACACTGGTTCATAAAATATTTCTTCATAAAACCCCTTCACACATGATGAAGTACAATTGGTTTTCGACAAGCTCAACCCGTAACGCGCTCATCCTGCCTCTTGTTAAGTCAGCCCAGTATCTAAAGTCCCCTTTGTTTTCCGGCTACTCTCATTGGTTATCATTACCATACGGTCTGAAAACTTGTTCTTCTATTGGTCAGTTTAAAGATTTACTATCACAACTGAACTAGACGCAATAATTATCATCGAAGAACATTCTCGAATACCTGGGTGATGCACGAATTTTGATAGTGCTCACTGCCGTTAATCGTTTTTCTTTGTAATTTTCCATTCATTTTCTGCTCTAATTCATATTTGCTTTGTTTTCCTAGCTTACTATTGCCGTGGCTGGCTCAACGCCCTTGTCTCAGGGGATTCTGTCCCTGCATTAGCTATGCTTGTCACATGCTATGAGATTGTGTCTAATAATAATAATGCAGCATGCTCATTTGTCAAAACGCCATGCTAGCTGGAAGTATTTCCTTGCCTTTCATGTGTCGATCGAAAAAAGAAAAAAATCGATCGTATCGCATATAGTGATGCATCGGGGATTTCATTCATCTTGGGCACCCTGTAAGAAGACCTCAGGGTCTGTTGGGAATGCCCAAGTAAAATAATAAAATACGTATCTATTATTGCACGATTAAAGAGGTCAATATATGAAATATAGAACGAGTAAAAGACCGAGGTCCGCCGAGGTCTTTTACGAGGTCTATATTTCATATATTGACCGATTATGAGGGCAATAATAGATTTATCACGACATAGCATACCTAAAACTGTTTTTGCTTTGCTATAGGAAGAAAGGAATACTATTGTAATAGTATAATAGTATGTAGATATGCCGTTTACATTGGACATTACTTCTGTGTAAACCGAAGTTTTCAGTTGTCTCTTGTAGTATGTTCCCCAAGTACTTTGACTGAGAATCTGACAGTTTGGGTTCAAATCCCAGCATTTGGCTTCAGATTTTTCTTCCTTCATTTCTGATTTTTTTCTAAGTTGAGGAAAATTTCTAAGTCCTCGGGCTAAGTGGTCAATAATAAGTGGTCAATGATATAAGCGGTCAATATATGCTGTTATCACTCTTCTATATCGACCTCCACTAATTCTCGTGATCCTTGACTGGTCCTATATTACCCATATCGCCGCAATATCGACCGCTTATATCGACCGCTTGTATCGACCGCTTGTATCGACCGCTTGTATCGACCACTTAGGCATTGTAATCTTTCGACTTTGTATGGACTTAGAATTTTTCTCTCCACTTCAAAAAGAAAAATTGAAAGAAAGAAGACAAAGGAAGAGAACAAGCAGGATTCGAACTCACAACAGTATGAATCTTAAGCAACCCCTTATACCACCCAGCCACTGTGCTGCAGATGCTGAACTCTGTTGTTCTTACAGTCTTCTACCCAAACTTGGCAACATCCTATGTACACTATAGTACAAATGCTATACTAAAAAGGTTAAAATAGCTCCTAAAGGTTCAAATTTTGGGGTTATGGCGAAGGAATCGTGATAAATAGGATATTGACCTCGACATCGGTCTATATGGGAAATATAGGCCTCGTAAAAGACCTCGGCGGACCTCGGTCTTTTACTCGGCCTATATTTCCCATATAGACCTCGTCTTGGTCAATATCCTATACATATTTGACCGCTTAGAGATCACAAGTTTCTGTGGGGGTCAATAATAAGAGAGTGATAAAATACAATACAACAAGAAAATACAATCGGTTATAGTGATAAAATCACGGAAATCAAATGGGTACGCTATAGCCGATACAGACTGTACATGATCTTTTGATCTTGTCTCTTATAGTTTAAAATTAAGTAGTTGTGACCTTTCCACAATATTGTGTTGAATTGTTAAAAATAATTAAAAAAACTTAAAAAACTATAATTATACATGTATTGTGGCAATGGCATGAGGAGTACTGTAGGACTTGGGTGTTCGGCTACTAGTACTAGTATGCGAAAACGAATAGTGCGTACTGTATGTAGAATTCGTTTTCGCAAAGCTACCCCCCCTTCCCCCCCTCCCCCCTCCCCCTTCCCCTCCCCCCTCCCCTTCCCCTCCCCCTCCCCCCTCCCCTTCTGTAGATACTGAAGTAACTTGACCCGAGTTGGATATTGCGCAAAAAAGCGTAGCGTAGGGCCCTGAGCTTCCAAGCTCTCTCGTTGATTGATTGATTTTACTTCGAACTCGATGCAGCGCTACCTCATGTCTTGAGTGTAGCCGATTGTTACCAAAGAGAGCTGGGATTTTCCGATAATATCCACTATGAATCTCCAAATTCCGCTCAAATCTTACAAAATGCTCGTTTTCTTCCTTTCCAATGCTCCATGATGCTCTGTACGGATGCTCGGAGAGTCTCATAATGCCGAATATGATGCCGGCATTATCCGCTGGACCCTAATTGCTGCCCGGGTAGTCGGCAATTAATTCAGCTTGTTGAGGCATCGTGTTTCAGTGGAAAGTGAGTTTCGCAGAGGAACACATTTGTTCCGAATCCCTTCTCTAGTTCAGACCTTCCAGCAACCGATGCGCTGACTCGATCCGCATCTAGTCACAGCGGCTCACACAATCATTCCTGAAGACTGTATATGAATGCAATTTGCAACTTGATCTCAAAAGAGTGCCATTGTGTGTCTATATAGCGAGCAGCAAGGAAATAATGGTACATGTATCAGCAAGCTGACAAGAAACACAAGCGAAATATACGAGAATCTACTGAAGTAGAAGAAGGTTCAGTGGCAAGGACCAGTGCCTAGAAGATGCTACATTAAGTGCCACGCAAGAGCCCAATGTCAAACCTTACAGATGTGAGGACAAAGTGCGCCAGCATGATAATTACTTGTTGTATGTATGACATCAGACTGTATTTACAGCCATTTATCTCCTTTCTTCCTGTTGTTTAATTAATGGCCGGCGTGTTTTTACCGCCATATTGCCAGGTGCGTGTTTACCACCATAATTATGAATAAAGTTTTGTGAAGACTACACATTGTAGTACTAGTTCCTTGACCTACAGTTGTACATGTATTCTCGTAGTATACTTTCCAAGATTTGCCCTGCTAGCATGCTATGCGCAGTGATGCGTCACCATGGTCACAAAGACTGCCAGTCTGTCCGTCTGTAGGTGTGCACGTGTGCACATGTGGTAACATGTGGTGGAGATTTAATAGACAGTACATTTACTGGCGCGTGTCTTCATCTGTTTCATTCAGAATCAGATCCCCTATCGTTGCTATAAGAGAACATCTGCGGGTGCACATTACATCCAGTGCATTTGCAGATTCGCGTGCTTCTCTTGCTACGGGCGTACATGTACTAGTACATGATTGTATACATACCAGTGGTACACAATGGTGACAGTGAGAGAGCTAGAGTAGTGAGGAGCAGGCCCTTCCCATTATGTTTTGCATTTTTTTTATGCATTTTTGGGGGGGGGAGGGAGGAAAGATTTCTCGGTGGACGTCGAGCAGCTTGGTCCAGGCTTTTAATTACCGTACTAGTAGAAGTAGTACTGGCAAAACATGTTACAACTTGTAGGGTCCAGCGGATAATGCCGGCATTATACTCGACATTATGAGACTATCCGAGCATCAGAGCATTATGGAGCATTAGAAGGGAACAAAACGAGCATTATGACTTGTGAGGTTTCAGCGGCATAACGAGTTTCATAGTGGATAATCTGAAATCTCAGGTTTTTGGCAACAATCGACTAAAGCTGGCTATCCCTCGTTACGGCACAACGAGGTCCGAGACCTAACAGCAGCACTGCTACGCGACGTCGCACATGATGTTCATGTTGAGCCGCACCTCCAGCCTGTGACCGGTGAGCGCTTTCCGCTGCGGTCCACCATCACGGCAGAACAAGCTCGGCTGGATGTAGTTGTCAGCGGTCTACACGGTGGACGGTTTGAGAGGACCTTTCTAGATGTCCGGGTTTTCAACCCATTTGCCCCCTCAAATCGGAAACCAACGATCGCTGGCAGCTACAGAAAGCACGAAGAGGAGAAACGGAGGAGTTATGAGAGTCGCATTCTCAACGTTGAGCACGCTTCCTTCATCCCCGTGGTGTTCAGTACGACTGGTGGCCAAGGGAAGGCAGCCTCCACTCTCTTTGGCCGCATTGCAGGCATCAAGTCTGAGAAGAATGGTGAGCCTTTCTCTGTGGCAATGGCTTTGATCAGAGCCCAGCTGTCCTTTGCTCTCGTGAAGGCGGCCGTGGCATGCCTTCGTGGGCATCGCCACAAGTCGAGCAGGTATGACCCTCATGCATATTCTGCCACACTTGCTGTCTCCGAGTGTCATCTGTAGACAACCTGTCTGTTTCCCCCAGTTTTTCCCCTTTTTTCTCTGTATCATTTTGTATGTTATAATTTCCGCGGATTCCAGTTTTTCTCCCTTCATTATAATTTAAGCGCAGTTTAGCACGTATGGGCTTATGATTTCTTTTTCTTCTGTTTGTATTTAGCGCTTGACCGGTTATTATTTTCCTTCTCTTTATTTTGCGCTACATATTATTATTTTTCTGGTAATAATCGCATAGTTGCCATGGTGGCACCTGAAATCCGAAAAAAAAAAAAAAAAAAACTAAAGCTATGAGGTGCAACGCCATGTATTGACTTGTACCGGCACATGGATTTTTGATTTTGTAGACACGTAACACCTTTAGCACTAATGCTACATTTACCTGACTACATACATGTTATGCTACATAAAGTCTTTATGTAGCAGTGTAGTCAGGTAAATGTACAGGTGATGTAATAATAATAATAATAATAATTAATGCAATAAAGAGTATAATAGATGCAGACATGGCCAGACAACAAGTTCATGGAATTTTTTTAAGGATTAATAATAATAACTTTATTAGGATGACCCAAAGGCTGACCGCCTATCGTGGGGCCCATCGCATTGAAGGATGATGGTACAAGAGAGTACAGATTGTAGCATACCCAACGTTGCAACTGACGCTGTTACACAAAATCCGTAACGATGATTTATGAGTTCTTTTTTAGAAATCATGGAAAGCCATGGAGGAGACTAGACGTACATTGTACCCGAAGGCAATATCAAGCATACGAAGAGGAGGTTTCCTGTTATGCCATAGGCTCTGGCCAAAGCATCTCTAGCGATTATTATTATTATTATTATTTTGCTTGTTCGCGTTGGCATCAACCTGCATAAAGCAGGTATATAGCCTTCGCTTAAGCTGCCATAAAAAAGAAAGCTCATCCTAAGCGAGAGGGCTAGAGGGAAATATACCGATAACGAGATACAGAATACAAAGAAATCCAATGAGTTCAATGTACAATTCAAAACAAGAAAGAAAGGAAAGAAAAACAGAGCCGAATCTACCGATTGATCCATCAATCGACAAAGGGGACTAATCCGTTAGTGTTGCAAAGTAGAAGCTGATTATAGTTGCAGATCTCCAGGCCAGGGCCAGCATATTGCCGATTCTGGATAGGTCTCCGCAGCATTTGATGTGGTAATTATCATAATGTTTGATAAAATTGTTAGAGTATCTAGTATCTAGAGTATCTAGTGTAATTGTATCCGTTATTATTGTTAAGGGTATCTAGTGTAATTGTATCCGTTATTATTGTCAAGGGTATCTAGTGTAATTGTATAACTTCAGCCATTACACACAGCACACATTAGTTCCTTCCACTTTCGACGATCCTGGGCGAGCTGCCTCAGTGCAACTAGATCCTCGTGTGATGTGAGGGAGTTTGTGGATCTGGAATTTTTCAGGTCGTTGTTGATGGATCGCGGGAGTGTTGTCCTCGGGCGGCCTCGGAACCCTGAGCTTCCTGGCTGAAAGTATGCTGACATAGCCTGCTGGACCGGGGATGAGGTGTCTAGTCGAAGCATGTGGCCAAACATTCTCCACCTAGCAGACTGGATGATTCTGCTGAGTGGCTTGGAGCCAGTGCGCTTGTACAGTGCTTCATTGCGTATTATACGGGGATATTTGACCCCTATGACTGCCCGTAACTGCTGGCGGTGGAACGAGTCAAGTTTCTTTTCTTGAGTCTCTGTCAGGCTCCATGTGCCGCAGTTATAAAGAAGTATTGGGAGAATAAAGCTGCCGTATAACCTAATCCGAAGGGGTTCACGGGCATGGTTACCTCTTAGCCATATCACCCACAGCTGATGTAAGGCGCATGTTGCTAGACGTTTTCTCCGACTGATATCTTCCTCCACTCCAAGCATCGATCCTAGTTTGACCGTGTTCCGCCATCGCTCGTCTACTCTGTCCTTTTCTCTTTTAATTGTAGTATATTCGGTTTTGGCTTCATTCATTTTTAAATTGTATTCCGCTAACGAGGATGATAGTATGGGTTGATTGTCATGCAAATATTGTAGGCTGGTGCTGATGAAGTCTACGTCATCCGCATACGCTGTTTCATTGGGCAATTGAAGCTGAATATCCAATGCTGGTCGCGGTGAGAGTCGCTCTCGAATCAACCTCAATGCAGCCTCGAGGTAGACAGTAAACAGGACTGGCGATAGAGAATCACCTTGTGGGGTTCCATTATGTGTGACTAATGGTTGGCTGAGAATGTTATTCAGCTTTACTTTTATTGTGGTGTCTGTCAGAAGGCACTGGATGATGTGCAGCTCATCATGATCAATGACTGTTGACAGTATATCGATCAGCCTGACCCTTGATATAGTGTCAAATGCCTTTGACATATCAATGCCTAAGATTGAGATCTCCGACGCAACACGCTGGCATCTTGCTGATAACCACCGATAGCTATATACCACGTCTCCAGTACTTCTCCCTGACCGGAACCCGCTCTGGTTCAGTGACAAGTACCTATTGATAGCTGGCTTGATCCGCGTCAGGATGACCAATGAAAGAAGTTTACGTAGGGTGTTCAACAGGGTAACTGGCCTTACATTTCCAGGAGGACCTCTTTTCTTTCCCGGCTTTGGTATCGGGATCAGTAGCCCATCGCCTAGCTTGAGTGATTTGTCTTTGGCATAATTGTTGAATGTAGTGGCAATGTTCGAGAACAGTGCTGGTGTTCCATATTTGATAAGTTCAGCAGGTATCCCATCTGGTCCCGAAGCTCGGCCATTATTCAAGCGCTTAGCTGCGGCATGTACCTCTGGCTGCTTTATAGGGTTTTTAAGGTCTTCCTCTGTCCGTAAGAGCCTAGATGACTCCAGAGCAGGATCACAGAATATAGCACGGAAGTGTTGCCTTAATGCTTCGACTGATTCACTAGGTTGTGCAATGAGTTTGCCATCAGAGTCTTCAACCACAACTGGTGACTGCTGCTGTCGGCGCAGTAGTCGTGTTGCTTTGAACATTTTCGCGTCGTCTTTCATTTGGTCTATTTCAGCTACACGTTCGTCCAGTCGAGTCGATGCTAACTTGAGGCATTCCCGGCGAATTTGGTGTGCCAGCCTGTTGCGTCGCGTCTTCATTTCTTTTACCTTCGTTCCATCTCTGCACACCGTAATGTCGAGACGCAGTTTGCGTTTCTCTGCTGCTAGCTTTTCAATTTCCCCGCTGAAGCCATTTCTATGCGTCTTGTTTGTTTTAGGGACGCGGCCCACCGATGTGTTTGCTGCCTCACTCATAGCGTTCACAATATACTGCAGATGTTGCTCCGCATTGACACCTTCCTGCTCTCTGCCGAGGTCCTGTAGATGTTCGTTGATAGCCTCTCTGTACTTTGCTTTCTTGGTCGGGTCACTAAATTCCGATAATTATATTGAATTTTGCGTTGCTGGATATGGCTACTGGCGGCCTCTTGAGCTTCTTGAGTCAGGTTGAGGTTTGCCAGCACAAGACGGTGATCGCTTTCTAAGCTTGTCCCGGCGTATGATCTGGCATCCGTCACCACAAACCTTTCACTGTGACGGCAAAGGATATAATCTATTTGGTTGTAAATGGGTAAAGGTGGACCTCCACTAGGGTTGTGGCGCCAGCCTGTCCATGTGGTGATATGTTCTGCACGGTGCTGAAACGCCGTGTTACAGGCAAATAGGTAATTGCTGGACGCGAAATCAGCCAAAGTCTGGCCGCTGTAGTTGCGATGGCCCCTTGAGTGTGAACCAGCATAGGATACGGAGTGGCAGTCACTGGGTGGTCGTTTCCCAAGTTTTGCGTTGAAGTCTCCCATCAGGAACAGCAGCGATGAAGACCTTAGTTTTTGAATTGTTTCCAGCAAGCTGTTGTAGAACTCGTCTAGGCATGAATGGTCTGCTGCAACGCATGTTGACGTCGGGGCGTAGACATTTACAAATGAGCACAGCGTTCTCCCGGAGAGCCATAACTGTAGCACGGCGATACGGTCCGACACCTGCCAATATCTATATATTCGGTGCAGTAACTGCTTTTCCACCACGAATCCGAGTCCATAATGTCGACACGACGACGAGAGACACAGTAGACGGTAGTTGTCAATATTTCCATCGTAGCCTTCGGAGATTTTAGTCTCCTGAAGACAGCAGAGTCCAACTCTGTATTTATTGAGGTCTGAAATAAGTTGATTTTTTTTGAAATTTGAAGTAAGTCCACGGCCGTTGAACGTACCAATGCGAAACAAGCCCTCGCCTTTTGCTCCACTACTCAAAATACTTCCACAAGCTTGCCTGTTTCCTGGCGAAGAAGACATTACCCATGGGCCAGCCGAAGCTGGCTAGCGATACGGAAGTAAACATTGATCCATTGATAAATTTGGACCTGGATCAAGGAGCGGCGAAACAGAAAGAGCTTGTTCCAAATACATACGCGATAACTGTGTATACTTAGTTATGGCAAATGAATTTGAGAAATTGATCACTATATCCGGTATATTACTATAGCCGCCAACCTTAAAGGCGATACGTACTGTAACTGCCTTTGCCGAGCCCAGCTCACCAGGCTCGAAAAGAACTAGAATTTCAATTCTCATGGACGCAGTACCAAGACGATTTGAGTGCTCAGCAGCGCGTGTCTTACTTTCCTGGTGAAGCACGCACAGTTCGTCGTGGACGATTGTAATACAAGGCCTGCAGTCAAGTGCTATCAGAAAAAAAGAGTATTGTGGCCAACCATTATTTTGTCTCCACGCAAACTCAGGAGAAGAAGACCGCGCAAGCACAGGATGTAGAGCGGCAAAATAACTTCTGACCACGTGCTTTCAGGATTTCCGCAGCAGATGGGAGAGATCTCGATCTGCGATCGTCTCCCAGGAACTGGCCTCACGTGAGCTGTTTTAGATGAAGACATTTTTCAAAGAGTGGAAGCAATGACAGCTTGTCTGCAGGCAGGAATACCACTTCCCATGATATGCTTCCAGCATCCAAGTGATCACCAGCAATAATGGTTTCACCTCTCACTACATGGATAAGCAAGGGAAAAGATTTGATACACCCACTATTCAGCCACAACCCTGCATCAAAGTTGCAATGGAGAGCAGCCAATGGAGACGCAATTATGTCTTATAGTGCTAAGTATAGTGCTAAGAAGTGGTGGAGCTCGTGAGAGATATTGTAGCAGCTTCAGAGGCGAATCGACTAAATGCATCCTTTCCTGAAAGCTTGACAATGTGCAGCCTTCCTTCCATTTTTTGTTCCAAACCAAGAGCATTAAAGCCCTTGTTGAAGCCGCATCATTATAATCAGCATTACAGGGTAGTTTTTGGAGCATTATGATTAGCATTATACGAACATATTCGGAGCATTATCCGCTGGACCCTAGTTACAAGGCGGTTGTAAGGCGAGACCAAAAAAAATAGAGATTCCGGGGCCCTCCCACACCAAAATCGAGCCAAGGACATTTTTTTGAACAGTTTATATACAGTAATACATGTGCATGTACAGTACTGATCGTGTGAGTAGATTTGTGACGTGGAGCCACACAGACCCGGGCCTGTACGACTCCCTGATGTACAGATCAGGGCCATTGTTGGCAGAAATACAGAATGAATGGGTAAACCGCGTACCTGTTTTCTGTAAAAAAAAGTTAATCAAAATACCGGAAAATACTGTAACAAAATCAGCATTGCATGCAACATACATGTATTAGTATTACTGACGCCTCTAGAGTTCGCTCTGAAGTAGCACAAGGGACAAAAGCCGACATATTATTTCCTTTGTTCTCTTTTTGTTCTTTAGTACAACGGTGATTCCTGAAGAGTGTGGTACGAAACTTGTTCGAATCATCTTTTTTTCCATTGCCTTTTTCTTCTTACATGTATTTTTCCTTACCCTTTCGATTATTTCTTGCATCGTCTCCATCGCTTACATTGTTAATAAAGTAATCCAAATGTCGCTTCAGCTCGTCCTACTTATTGCCATATTAAAATTATTATTATTATTATTATTAAGAAAGGGTTTGCTCCCCACACTGGAGCTCGCGCTATTCCGCCGACTTTACTTGACACTGGACTGACTCACGACTGCCATCCAGAGCACACGAGAAGTCCATCGAACCTTCGACTCGGCAAACCTGCAAGAAAGCACCACTCCCTGCTCAATACACAGTGTTTCGGGGAATTCACCCCTCATCAGTTGAGCTTGAGTAGGCTGAGGAAGATTGTGCCTGAAGAGCACCACTTATATAGTGCTGTCCAGGCACAAACATCACCAGGGATACAAACTTACAGAGACGCTCCATTTCCAGCGCGACAAACACCTCGTGAACACCAGATAGCAGCGTGAGTCAGTGTCGCTCCTGGACGGTGAGACTTCTCGTGTGCTCTGGATGGCAGTCGTGAGTCAGTCCAGTGTCAAGTAAAGTCGGCGGAATAGCGCGAGCTCCAGTGTGGGGAGCAAACCCTTTCTTACAAATAATCGCCGAAGTCGCAACCACTACTTCGTATTATTATTATTATTATTGAAAATCTTAACTTGTATTGTGGCAACATTGGCCAACACTCAGATGCACTGCTTCTTCACACAGCTGAGCAATTCTTCTTTCTTCTCAACGTTTCGGTCACTCTGACCATCTTCAGGATGAAGCAGACACGGAAGCAAGGCAGACTTTAAAACAACAAGCTGGCTAGGTGCGTGCGGAATACAGCGGGGAAAACAAAACAAAAAAAACAACAACTCCCAAGCGAAAAATGACACATGCCACATGATCACAATAGGGGTGCTAGTCCTCCGTGTGAGAGACTAGGGCGGTGATAATTATGTACAACCTGTGGAATACAGGGGGAGAGGTGGGGGACACTCTCAGGCGAGAGAAGAAAAAAACCCGGCAACAGCCACATGACTACAGTAGTGTAGACAGTGCCAACATAATGCTAAAGTCTAGGGTGGTGATACGTACAATTTGTGGGTGTAAGGTTTCACATGGATAGCTATCACTCCAATGAAAAAGCCAGGCAACCAGAGTTCACAGGAGATCCCAACCACTGCTGGTGTTGATATTAGGCTCCATGTCCCGGATCTTGACCGCTTCCCGAATCCTTCTCCTTGCCCTGTCTGGCTCTGTCGCAAGCACACAGACGTTGGCGAATCCGGTCTGCCCCAGCGACAATGGCTCATCGGCATGGAAGATCCGGTAATGCTCGCCCAGCGCCTTCCCTCGGACCTCGTTGCGTGCATTATCGTTGTGCTCCCTTGACCTTGTCGCAACGCTTCGGCCAGTTTCACCCACATAGTCATCACCGCAACGGCACTCGAGGTGGTATACCACGTTTCGGCGGGTGCAGTCCACTGCACCTGCTGTACATGCCACGCAAGCTGATTTCGGTCTTCCCCTTCTCCTTGGCTGCTGTGGATCAACGAATTTGCGGCATAGGGGCTTGTCCAAAGCAGACCTGCAAACCCGCGAGCTGAGCCGAGCATTCTTGTATATGATGTGGGTGTTCAGCTGATATTTGCGAATGAGATACTGCACCTTCTTGTGGATGTGATCGGTTTTGAATGGCAGCTTGAGTGTTGTGCGAAAGTCCTTTTTCTGTTTGGGTCCTGTCGGTCGTTCAGCTCGTTCCCGGGCCTTGTCAATCACTGATTGGGGGAAATTGTTGAATTTCAGCACGTCGATGACCTTCTTTTCACTCCTCCGGCGCGTCTCATTATCCGATGATAGTCGAGAGGCACGGAGGAATTCGGAAGAGGCAATTGAGAACTTTTGTTGATATGGAACGGCGGATTTGTAGTCAGCCACCAAGCCACTGTGACATGGTTTGCGGAAGAGCTCGTATGAAATGGCTCCAGTTGTTGACACATGGATTGTGGTGTCCATGAAGTCAATGGAGCCCGTTTCTTCGGTGGACTAGTGGGTAAATTTGATCAGTGGGTTACCATCGTTGAAGTGTTGAATAAAACGACAGAGGAGCGCCGATCCTAATACCCACAGCTTGATGATGTCGTCGATGTATCTCTTGAACAATACAGGAGCGCCGGGCGCAGACTGCAACAGTGACCTTTCGAGGAACAATGAAAGCGAGAGCAATAACGAATGTGTGTACTAACACTAAACTTGCAACTTTTCATTGTTAAAATTCACACTTGTAAATTTCACTGCTGTTGTTCTTAGTGTTATTTTTTTAACTTAGATTTTCTATAATAGTTCAAAAATTCGACGAGGAGACAATAATTTTAATATGGCAATAAGTAGGACGAGCTGAAGCGACATGTGGACTACTTTATTAACAATGTAAGCGATGGAGACGATGCAAGAAACAACCTAAAGGGTAAGGAAAAATACATGTAAGAAGAAAAGGGCAATGGAAAAAAAGATGATTCGAACAAGTTTTCGTACAACACTCTTCAGGAATCACCGTTGTACTAAAGAACAAAATGAGAACAAAGGAAATAATATAGCAATCAAGGTAGGGTGACACGATACAATGACAGCACTGGAATATCGAGGTGCGATTTCTCACAAAAGTGTGCAGAAAACAAGGGTATACAAGTAAGAACTAAGCGTGACAAGTGTGTATCAGCAACAAAAACAAAAAAAGTGAGAACGAATGATAATAATAACAATAATAAACAAGAAGGTGACAAAACACATTTAGGCACAAGTGGCAACAACGTTGCCACACTACACAAAAGAACATTATTTGAACAATTTAAGGGTAATAACACTATCTTTCTGGACACACAAATTCGGCTTATGAATGCGCTGACAAACAGCTTCCAAAACTTGTAACTGCAAAAGATAACCATGACGAGCACGGCACAAAACAGAAAAACAGGAATCAGAATAAGTACGACAACAGTCAGTACTAGAAACCAAATGATTGTATACTGAAGACTTGTTATTACGAGACGGACGCACACAATCTCGACTCATGCGCACACCCTCACACTCACCCTCACTCAGCTCACCTTCTCCCTCACTGTCCGAATCAGAACCTGCTCCGTCATCCACAGCGGTTTGACTCTCCTCCTCACTTGCATCGTCCTGCGTCTCACCTTCACCACCCACGCCAACCGTGAATGCCGTTGCCTTCATGTCAGTCGTCGTCCTTTCCGATTGTTTCCTTTGTATTTTTACCGTGAATTCATAGGTCCGGTTGTAATCTGCTGTAGATCTCCTTACATGTATTTTTCCTTACCCTTTAGGTTGTTTCTTGCATCGTCTCCATCGCTTACATTGTTAATAAAGTAGTCCACATGTCGCTTCAGCTCGTCCTACTTATTGCCATATTATAATAGTTCAATTATTATTATTACTATTGCTTCATCCCAATAGCTGAAAAAACAATAGCCAATCAGAGGGGAGAGGGTGATAGCCAACCACGGCGAAGAACAAAAAACAAAACAAATACTAGTATGCAGTTGACAGGAAAAAAAAGAAGAAAAAATGAAGACCAGACATATGAGCAGGAGTTAGATTAGGCGAGCACCGACAGTTGTGCTTTGAACGATCGCATGGAAGATGAAAGTTTAAGACTCTGGGGGAGAAGGAGCCAGTAGGAAATTGTGATAAAAAGTGGAGAACGCAGCAAAATAGAGGTGTTTGCTCTCAGTAAGGTTATAGCATTGCGGGTCCTGGCAGCATTTGAAAACCAGTTAAAGGAGTCAAGGTGAGGCGGATTGGAGTTGAGGCGAAACATATGTGCAAAGGTGCAGAGGGGGAGATGTCGCCTCTTGGAAATAGGTGTGGCGTGAGCAAGCTCGTACAATTCTACTGAAGGGAAATGCCGGGGCTGTCTAAATAATATCTTTAGTAGCTTTTTGTGATGAGTTTCAAGCTTGTTAGCGTACGTAGCATTCAGACCACTCCACACAATACACGCATAGTCAAACATGGAGCGAATATATGCATTATAAAAAAGAATCTTGCATGAGACAGGTAAAATAGTAACAGTGGGCGATAAGCATACCAAGTGCCTGGCTTGTGCGATGGCAGATAAAGTCGATGTGGTGCTGCCAGCTGAGGCTCGAGTCCAGAAAAAGACCAAGGTGCTTATGGTCACGGACAACATCTATGCATTGGGGAAATAGAGGGCTTGTGAAGGAGGTCAGGTTATCAGCAGAAGGGAACATGAGAATTTTGGTTTTTTCTAGGTTTGGCTGCAATCTCCAGGCCAGCGTTCCATCCAGTTGAGAACTCCGTGGATGCCACAGGAAAGGTTTATATGGAGATCCTGCCGAGTTCCATTGCTGACTAGCAGCGTCGTGTCGTCGGCATACAGCGACAGTCCCTCAACCTATGCAGGTAGATCGTTCATGTACAGTCAGTATCGCCTATAGCGTTGGTGTTTGATTTTGAGCATTTTATCACTATAAGCGATATATCACTATGACCGATACTGCATGCAATGTATGCGACTGGGGTGTCAAACGACTCAGGGCGCCGTGCACATACCCACTGCATAGCTGGCTACAGCTCATGTCACACAACATCAGCATTTCCTCACGATGGAGGCATATTTGGCAACTTGTACAACAGAACTCACCAAACAACACTGGACAAGTAATCAGTTAGTTCTTCACGAAGAAGTAACACCCTGTTCTCCTCTGACACCACTTGATTTTACATCAATATTATTACTATAATCGATGCAAAAAATAATGTAATAAAGGTCTTTTGAAATAAGAATTTGATCACTATAGGCGATATAATATTATTACTATAGACGATTATTACTATACATGATAAAATTAATAGTGTTCCTAAAATTGAACCTTGCGGTATTCCAGAGTGAACTGGTAGTGAGCCGGATGTCACGCGCGCCACAACATGTTGCCGTCTGTTATCATGGTTATGAAGGCAGCTTTGAAGCCAAGCGAGAGCTTGACCCTCTACTCCAAAACGGGACTGCAGACCGCGATGCCACACCGTGTCGAAGGCTTTCGCCAGATCAAAGAGACAGAGGGCGACCAGCTGGCGGGTGTCACGGAGGGAAGGTATTTGCTGCACGAGACTGGATAGCTGGAAGGTAGTGGAGTCGCCTGGGGCCTCTTCAGAGTAGGTACAAAACAGTCTCTGTCACATTTACATAGAAGTTTCCAAGACAACTACAAAAATCTGGCGGGAAGCCTAAAAAGCTGCCCAATCCTTTCTAAAAAAATTCAGGCAGGGTGCGAACCCTTGTACAATGTACAAGGCAACTTTCCTGCATTTATCGTACTTTCGAATTTCACCACGTAAATCAACCCTTTTTTCTTTGAGTGTTGCCTGGAATAAACTTCCTGAAGATATTCGTTCACTCTCTACAACAGCGAAATTTAGTATTGCTGTTCGTCGGTATCATTCGCAATCTATGTTTTCTTTGAAAGGTATTCCTGACTTTTGTGTCTAGGCTAACCACATCTATGATAGTTTCAATAGTTTGTGTACTTCGAAGTATATGTCAGTTATAGTAGTCCGCAATGCTGCTTTTCTAATTCTCATTATGATTAGCATGCAATGTACTACCCGAAGTACTGAATTTACTTCTTTTGTATCCTATATTCTAATGTATCTTCTACCTCTTCTCCCTTACGAACATACTTTCTCATTTTCCATACTTACTTAGGAGACTCCCTTCGATAGGCATCTATTTGCCTCTGGAGGATTCGTGAAATATAAATCAATCAATCAAATCAATCAAAACCAACCATCGTACAAATGTACAAACTAACGTGTTACTTTGTACGACTGTCGGCTGCTTTCACACATCATCCCAGGCCCCTTGCGCAATAGCGTAGGATCAAAGGTTCCCTATATATTGCATGTCAAATGTGTAGTCTGAATGCAGGCGTGGAAACATGTTGCCTTTTAGGTTTTATCAAGAGTACATTATAGCAATAAAAACTGCTTTATGGCAGTTCTCTAAAAAAAGTTATTGTGTTCTAGTCCCTGGACCCCGTCTAAAAAGTAAGAAATTAACGAAATGTGATAGCTGAAAATTAAAATTTCACACAAAACCTCACAATAATCACAACACTTGAAATGCTGCTTTCAACTTTAACTTGTACTGCACCAACAATTGGCAACATGCATGCATAGGAAAGAGGATCACGAGGGGAAAAGGTCTTTTACATGTAGCTTTTCATTTTGTGTGTGATTATTGTGAGGTTTTGTGTGAAATTTTAATTTTCAGCTATCACATTTCGTTAATTTCTTACTTTTTAGACGGGGTCCAGGGACTAGAACACAATAACTTTTTTTAGAGAACTGCCATAAAGCAGTTTTTATTGCTATAATTTCTTTTGTTTTTTTCTGTCAACAATCAATGGAATGCCCTATATCAATATGTAAAAGATGGCCTTCACATCATATCAAGAGGTTTATGTACTCTTGATCATATCAATAACGTATTATACGCATTGATGTGCAAGCCTTTTCTTGCAGAAAATGGCACTAGCATAATGCATGTTCTTCTGTCGGGAAACATGTGAGTAGTGGTTGTGATACTTTTTTTATACGGAGGTCATTCTGTGAATGTTGCTGTTGCAGAATTTCATGCCCCACCCTCGATCAGATTTATTTGAGAATTGTAGCCATGCGCCAGGTGCGTGTCGCAGATGTTTTTGTTGATTCTGTGTTTATAATGGTTTATAATCATGGTTTATCGTGATAAGGTCATCCAGCATCATATTGCACTGAAATCGTAATCCTGTTGATGTCGATACAACTTTTGGAAGTAGTTCAATGACTTCAAACTGTTAGTCCAATGATTTTCTAAAACAACACAGCAAAGGAGGAACAATAAACATGATTGTATTAAAATGTTAACAAATACATTGCTGAGTCCGACACCTCGTTCCAAGAACTACACTAATCCTGAGGATAAAAGGGTCAAGGCTATGGTTGGAGGTACTGATACTGAGAGATAAACAAGGCACTCCATGATAATAAAATCTTACACATCTTTTGGTGAGTATGAATGATATCCAGTCGAACCTCTTTAGGACGATCACCAAGGGACCGATGGTATTTATTATGTGAGTTTGTCTTATCCTATTTTATAACCAGTGAATACAATTATTTCTCCAATAGACATACGAATAGATTTCTTCTACAGCGAAAGATTCTAAGCCACACCGACTCATCTCGTGTGAAACAAAAGAGTCACTACAGAGGTTCTGCAAAACGAAAATGCGTACAAACTTTTGCTCTACATCATGAAGTGCGAAACTTCGCACGAACTTTCGCAACTTTGGACGCGAAACTTGCAGGGAACGCGAAATGAACTGTCGTAGGAAATATCGTGAGATCGCGTCATGGCGTACGTGCACTTGGCCCGCGGCCCGCGCAAACTACGAAAATGTGCAGAACGCAAAGTTCGTGCAAAAATTCGTACACATTTTGTTGTTGTTGATTTTTATTTTACTTCGCGAGGCATTTTCGCAAGGACTGTCGCGAAACTCCGTTCGAATTTTCGTTTTGCAGAACCTCTCTACTGAACCTTTCTTTAGCAACATGACGGCAACTGAAACAGCAACAGAGAAAGTACGACACATGTACTGCACATTCTTGCAGGTGCTACAGGTACTACAAACAGATTGCAGATCGTAATTCTTGCTTTGGCGGCACGAAACTTTATTTGGGGCAGTGCAATCTTGGCGGTACTGACAAATCAAACAGCCCAGACTCGAGTAAACAAATCCAATCATACAAGGACGAGATTTTCACGAGACTGCACCCATTGGCTTGTTTCGTATGAAGCAAACAAGTTACTGAACCTCGCCACAATGGAAATTTTCCCTGATATGCGAATTTATTTGGCAAACTCGGTCAATGAGTCCTTGAACCTTTCTCTCCAGATTGGGAACTGCCAACGATAGTATGCCACTGACTAGTGCCTTACTTGTAACGTACTAATGTGCAATGAATATGAGTATTTCGACAACACATATATATTAACATAAGCCTTACCGTCAAGAAGGTGAACTCGCGTTCTTCGCACACTGTAGGCAAGGGCAAAGAGATAAAAATGGATCTAAATCCGAATAAAATCAGCACACGTTTCCGTAAATGAAAGGGTGAGCATAAGCAAATGAATCGAAGGAAACTGGTCAACTCGGACATCACCTGTCATTGAGTATTCCGTAAAAGCAGGTCTCGGCAGCGGAAAAGCTAAATATAGAAAGGAGATCCTGTCAGCTTTTCCATTATTTATTGCATTCCGCCCAAAATCAGCACACTTTTCGTAAATGAAAGAGTCAACACAAGCAAATGAATCAAAGGGAACTGGTCAACTCACCTGTCATTGAGTAATATTCCGCGAAAGGAGGTCTCAGCAGCGCCGAAACAAAATAAGCCAGGCCAGGAGACGAAATATCCGAAACAGCTCATGCAAGAAGCAGTTCCAAAGAAGGAGATTCCTCGTGCATGCACATCCGAAAAGGCAACAACAAAAAGTCTGCAATGCACACGCATGCGGCCAGCCGGCCGCGCGATGGTAGGAGCCATGGGCATGGAGTAGCTCCCTGGTCCAGGACCATGTACCGAGCATCTTACGTAGAAACTTACGTAGCTACAGTGGTGGTCAAAAGTTTTGACCCACCATGCAGATTTTTCGAATTCTGAAGGTTTGGGCTGTAAGCTACAAAATTTTTGGTCGAGGACCTCTGAATCAGGCTGAATAGTGAAGTAGAAATGAAAAATGCTGAAACACGGAGTCATCTGGGGACTACTGTGGTCAAGTATATGTAAAAGGTGGGTCAAAACTTATGGCCAACGCCCGCACTATCATAAACCGCCAATAGGATACACGGAATAGTGTGATTTCTAAAAAGTATTCAACTAAACTAAAGTCTAGAAGTCAGTCCCGGCCTATTCCAGATACATCCACCACTTTGTAACCCCTCCCTTGGCCTTGATGATCGCTTGCATACACTGCCGCATTGAATCGACGATCTTCTTGCGCTCGTGAGGAGAAATCAACTTCTATGCCTCCCGGCACACTCGCCACAGCTCATACTGGTTTCTGGGGGTGATTTCGACATCGTGCTGCCTCAGCCTAGCAATTTTGCAGAGATTCTCAGTTGGATTGAGGTCAGGTGGCTGCAGGGGCCATGTCAGGACGGTGATGCCGTTCACCGTCCGCCGCGCCTCCGTTCTGTTTGCGGAGCGTTTGCGGCCATAAGACACCACCCACACCACCCACAAGCTGCATCATGCTCAGCAACATCCTGTTTTCGGATGATGCGAGGTACTGGTCCGCATTCATCGTATCCATCACCCGGCAAATGCGCGCTACGCCGTTGCTGGCCATGGCTCACATACATTGATATTGCCGTCGGGGCGCTTCACAGTTTTGCGGGTGCATGTGCCAGCCAGAGCCTATCCTGTCCACCTCCTGACGTAAACTGCATCACCAGAGCCCTTGAGGTTGATTTTAGACTCATCAGTCCACAGAAATTACCACCAGTCATCACTGCTCCAGTCCTTGTGCGTCTATACAAATTTAAGGCGTTTTGCCTTAGTCACAGCACTGATGAAGGGCCATTTGATGGCCATACAGCCACGTAGGCCTGCTCTCTGCAACTTGCGTCTCACAGAACGCACAGAAATCGCGTTATCACCGTCGCTCACCATCTCAGCTCGCAGGCAGTAACGGATTTGAGGCGATTCGCCATTGACTTCATGATTATGGTGGCGATCTTGTCTTGCACTGGTCTCTCTTGGTCGGTCTGATCGTGGTGAAATGTAGTCAATTTTTGTTTCCTGACAATTCTACGTATCGTAGAATTACTCAAATCCAACAGAGGAGCGATACCACGCCAAAAGAGACCGCCAACACTCAGCTTCACGACCATTTCCCTCACATCCTTGCTAATCTGACCTCGGTTCACTATCCTGGCTGAAAATACCATCTCCGTCGTCAAAATAATCAAGTTTGATATCGCAAACTCTCAAAGACTGAAGTCAAGTGTTGATTTTCAACTTTCCCGGCACGTGCATCAGCCTGACAACTTTTTTGAAACCGTACGGTACGGTAGAGTAAAATTTGGTCACGTGGCCATAAGTTTTGACCCACCCAAATGTGTGGTGATCCATCACAAATCTCAGTTGACAACGGATTCTTGCAAATTTTAGTGTCCTTGCCAAGTTTCAATCGGCTTTGGCCTCAAAGGAGTAAAAAACGACGTGTTTAGGAGCCAGGCTGAGCTGTACTGACGATTCCATGGGGTGGGTCAAAACTTTTGGCCACCACTGTACGTAGACAACGTGTCTGAATAGCGGTGTCGTTAGGTAGCGCCATGTGAACACAATAATAGAAAAGCTGACAGGATCGCTTTTCTAAATAACCCTGGGGTTATGTACTCTTGGTTTTATCAAGAGTACATCACCCCAAGAGTACATACCCCCCCCCCCAAGAGTACATAGCCCCAGGGGGGGGTATGTACTCTTGGTTTTATGTGATTTTGTTCTGGAAGTTGTTGTTGTTGTTTCTTTATTTTACTTCACCATATGAACAGGAAAGACTGCCTTCTCACCGGGGTTATTGGCCCACGGCTCTCACAATATGAGAAAATGTTTAAAATGTGTATGAAGAAGAAAGGAACGGAAAAGAAGATGAAATGAAAGGAAAGAAAACAGTAGTAATTAATTTTATGAAGGGGAGGGGGTATGAAATGGGTATTATCATAGTTGATGAGAGAAGTATGATATCAAAATTAATATTCTTGTTCTATAGACTATTTAGTACGGTCATTTCATGAGAGTCATGCATGGGCAAGGCAGGATTTGGACTAGGATAGAGGACAAGAACATAATAATATTATTGATGAGCATCTGTTCAGGCAGAATCTGTGAAGAAGACATAGTAGGCACAACATCGGAGAGCTAGTTGAGGAGGGAGATACGGTCATAGCCAGACAGCAATGCTTGAAACGTGTGGCGTACGTCGCAAGCGCGAATATCAGCAGGGAGAGAGTTCCATGTGGTACTGTCAACAAAGGCGATAGAGCTACGGCCTGAGGGACCAGGTAGGAACGGCACTCTGACTGAGCAGCTGGCTGACCTGACCACGCGTGACACAACGTCTGTCCACATCCGTGGCGTAGGGAGTAGTAGGATGTGAACAGTGAGCTGGCTCTGCCGGCAGCGGAAGGCGAAGAGAAGCAGACGTTGCACGTAGATCTACAACTGGTGGAGCTGAGGCATTGATAGTCTGACAAATAGGGGAGCAGTGCGGGTCATTCTGGGAAGTTGGAAGATGGCTCGTATACCATACTTAGCAATGCGTATCAGTCGAATGTTCTATGATTGTACGTAGTCTGCAGAGGGCTTGCAGTATGTACGTATTCGAATCATTGCAAAGACGTTTGGCAACATGTCCGTTGTCTGCGTTGACCTTTCAGCGCATACTCGATAACATTATTGAGTGTCACATTCTTCCAGTTGCCCAGCGCTTTTTGAGTAGAGCAGATCAGAGCGGAGTTCGTGGATCTACGGCCCAAGCTGCTGTTACACCCGGTGGATTATTATTTTAAATTTTCATTATCCGCAAGCTTCAAAGTTATTGCAGGCAAGCCTAGTGCATGTATTGCAAGTCAACAGACATTCGTATTGATGTGGCCGTGTTGTTGTATCCGATCTTGATTCGTCGAGCAGTGCAGCAGAGTTGAATATTTCTAGGTGTCACTGCTTGCTAGAGCGTAGAGGTTGCATGATGCAGAGCCTCCTCATCAAAAGAATGTACGCTGCGACTTGGCGACGTTGGCCTACAGCAACTGTCGGAGTAACAATATGTACCCTTACTGCACTACTTGTGTTCAACATGTACCTCCTCAGAGGCAGCGTGATAGCATCACTCTTAGCAGTATGGCTGCCAGGTAGTAATCGCCAGTCCTTAGGTGTACAGACCATAAGCTCACCTGAAAACGCTCACGTCATACTGGATACGCCATTTCTACGAACGATACGCGGAAGACCCAAAACAGGAACACTGCCATCAACAAGAGTACCCGTAGTAGCAATAGCCATATCAACATCACCATCATCACCATCACCATCACCATCCCTAGAAGCAGTAGCAACAACAGCACGAGTAGTAACACCAATCGTAAAAGCAGCAGCAGCACCACCACCAGCAACAGTAGCACCACAAAGTGCAGCAGAAGCAGCAGCCTTACCAAATCAATCCAGGCTGGACTGGGATATGTACAACTGGGATATGGACTATCCCAAACCAGTCATCCCATCTGACTGGACCAATCTGCTCAACAAACACACCATGCTACAAAGGGAAATGTGCAGTGGAAAGAGACCTTTATCAGCTCTGGTGGTGACTTGTCGACAGCCATGTTACGCCATGGCTGAAGGACTGAATGCATTTATGACTGCCTACTCTCTGGCCGTTGTAACGGGCAGAGCGTTCTTCATCAATTCACCTTCTCATTTCCCAGTGGAGACATACTTTAACCTGGCCAACAAAGAATCACTGCTGCCTGGGGAAACAGGAACAATAAATTGGCATATGAGTGACTGTGAGCCACTTATGAAGCGCTTTGCTCTTGCAAAAAGTAAGGGCAAGGACCTTTTGCCTGCAGCCGATGTACCATCGCCAATACCAGCTATCATTAGTCCCATCATCGACGCTCGATTTAACTGTGACATCATGAAGCAACTAGCTGTAAAAACCTCTCTACCAGAAGTCCTTCGAGTAGGGAACAACTTGGGTGTTGATTGTGCTGTCCCATTCGTCAATGTGTATAACAAGAGGCATGGTCTGGAAGAGGTAGGAAAAAAGGAACATGAACCGTTGTTCCGCTCTGTGTTTCGGCGTCTCTTCAGCTTCAAGCCAGGTACAGTCAGTGCGGTTAACAAGTACTTTGCGGAGAACCATGTCAGCTTGGATAGAACTGTTTGCTTTCATGTCCGCACAGGTGCATTTGCTTCAGACAGATATGCAAAGTTTCAGCCAAATCTTAACATGAGTGACTTCGTGTCTTGTGCTTTGGCTGTGGAGAAGCGACTTCCCCAAGCTGGAGGCAGTGAGCTAGAATCTATACCTTGGATACTAGTGAGCGACAAGCCTACTATCTCTGAATCACTGCTTCAGTCTGCCCAAACATTATCTCCTGGTCGAAAACAAATTCTGCTTGATACAGAACATGTAGGTATTGGGCCAGTGCGCCTCTTGATGGAATCAAATAGTCGTGGAAGTAATGATGATGCAAAGATACGAGCGCAGGCAGTGGAACGAATTCTGTTTGATCTTTATCTTATGAGCCAGTGTCGGTTTCTGATAGCAGGTCAATCTGGTTTTGCAGCTATGGCTGAAATGCTTGGTGTAGACTGGTCACATAAGAAGGTATTTGCCGCCGGACAGCGGATGAGAGGATACCACCCTGCGTCAGCTTACGTGAATGGTCCCTGTCGCCGCCACCCTCCTTCTTCAGGGCAGTGATGCACAGCATCTGTGACAGTAACTCTCCCTGTGTGTCACTCAGTCTGTCTGTCTGTGTGTGTGTCTCTCTCTCTGTCTCTCTCTCTCTGTCTCTGTCTCTCTCTGTCTCTCTCTCTCTCTCTCTCTCTCTCTCTCTCTCTCTCTCTCTCTCTCTCTCTCTCTCTCTCTCTCTCTCTCTCTCTCTCTCCCCAGTCTCTCTCTCTCTCTCTCTCCAGTCTCTCTCTCTCTCTCTCTCTCTCTCTCTCTCTCTCTCTCTCTCTCTCTCTCTCTCTCTCTCTCTCTCTCTCTCTCTCTCTCTCTCTCTCTCTCTCTCTCTCTCTCTCTCTCTCTCTCTCTCTCTCTCTCTCTCTCTCTCTCTCTCTCTCTCTCTCTCTCTCTCTCTCTCTCTCTCTCTCTCTCTCTCTCTCTCTCTCTCTCTCTCTCTCTCTCTCTCTCTCTCTCTCTCTCTCCTCTCTCTCTCTCTCTCTCTCTCTCTCTCTCTCTCTCTCTCTCTCTCTCTCTCTCTCTCTCTCTCTCTCTCTCTCTGTATGTCTGTCTCTCTCTGTCTGTTTCTCTCTCTCACACACACACACACACACACGCACACACACGCGCGCATGCACACACACACACTCACACACATATACACTCACACACGTACACACACACACACACACACGTGCGCGCGCGCAAACAACCAATTATTCCGCCGCCATACTATGCTGCTGCTATTTTTGAAATCTCTTTTGTTTCTCTTCCCCTTTCTTCTCCCGATTTTCTGATGCGTGAAGTAGGCGCGGATGCCGAGACCATTGATCGGCAGGGCCTGCATTGCTGCCTCATTCGGTTAATGTCTTGTTAGACTGTTTTTTTAAATTTTAGTTCTTTTGTGCTTCTTTCTTATTTTTGGCCAACACAAGGGAGTTTGACTGACTTGTTTTACGAGCTGGGTGTGTGATTTCAAGTTAAAAAGGAAAAACCTGTCTGATGCGTTTGGGCATATTTTTAGTTTCTACTGCTGTTTGTGCCTAACCCAGTTCACGTGTAGTTTTTGTCAATGATCTCCAGGTCACTCTGCACGACGTCTCACTTTTGTAAAAACATCTTCATGCATACCGTCATGAACCTGTAGCTGGCAGCTAGTTCGGTTGGTGGGTACACTTACACGTGCATGGATGTCAGATAGTGTTGGGTCTGTTGCTGACAGACTTGAAAGTGTTATGTTGTACATTATTAGAACAAAATACAGTGCCAAAATAGAATGAGGGAAGGTGAGACAATAGAAGTGAAGTGAGAGCTAAGTGCAACGGTGGGTGAAAAACTAATAATTATAACGCTAAAACTGTGTAGTGAGACAAACAATCATGCTGTGCACCTACGGAGGACGACACTGAGGACGAGTTGGGAGATGAGACGGAGGACGAGGTTGCGGTTGTTGGAGACGAGGAATCAGATGGTGATTGTGATCGAAAGAAGTCTGCCGTTTTTCTTCACTTGTTGTCTCACCCTAAGTGTCTGCAGGTGTATGATGATTTTAGTTTTTCTGTTCTTTGTCGTGCACGGTATGCTAATCAGTTGAAAGTACTTGAGGCTGTTTGTATTCGTTTGCATAAGCCTGATCTTTGTAAGCAGAAGAAACATGTAGTTGCGTTAAAATTGTTTTCGTAGGTGCACAGCATGATTGTTTGTCTCACTACACAGTTTTAGCGTTATAATTATTAGTTTTTCACCCACCGTTGCACTTAGCTCTCACTTCACTTCTATTGTCTCACCTTCTCTCATTCTATTTTGGCACTGTATTTTGTTCTCGTAACACATCATTGAATGTATATTTAATCATTGTACATTATTATTATTTATTATTATTCAAGCGGTAGTTTGGCCTTGAGGCGGTGAAAAAACAGTTTTGTAAGGTATTCGCATGCTACGACGTAAATCCACACAATCAAGTGGACACTTCTTCCTTTCTGTCAAACGTTTTCTTTCCCTTCTCTTCAGGATAGTACAGGGAATGTTATAAATTTGAAAAAAACCCACAGGACTATAGAGTAAGAAAGAAAAGTCAACACTTCAACATAGGCGATAAGATGGTTAAAATGTTAAAAACTCAAAAACAAACAGCTGCAAGTTGTAGACAAACACGTTGAACACATCAGGGAACACTTGTCACACTTTCACGAGGTGTGACACCAAACAACTGCAACGAAAACACATTCTCCTTCTGTACACAATAAAAAAATAGTTCTGGATCTAGTTTACGAATACAGAGCTTCTAACACAGCAAGATGTACTTAGACCTTCCACGAGTCAAAATCGAAAAGATATCATCACTATACAACTTACGATAACTAGCACTGCCCGACAAATGACGCTTGATGGACGATGCCCGATCACCAGGGAGTCGTAAAATACCGGTATTTTACGACTCCCTGCCGATCACTTACCTCTGTCACCTTCGTCGCTTGCCGTTGTTCTCTTCCGTTAGGCTTGTTTGTGTGACCCAGCTTGCCTTAATGCCAGCATTGGACGGTTGGAGCTCGGCGTGGAGGATGGTCTCCTGCTACGGCGGGTCGAACAGGCTCTGACCGCGGCTGGGTCGCGGATGTATGTATGTATGTATACTTTATTTGAATTCGCAAATCCAAACGAGCACAAATGCTCAATGACAAGGCAGCGAATATGTTATTATGTTACAGGGAAGGAGGGTTGGGGAGAAAATAAGGAGAACAAAGAGAGAATGGTAGATATCTCAATGAAGAGCGAAGCGTTATCAAACTACAAGTAAGCCAGCGAACGATAAGTCGATAGTTCTGTAACCCGCCTAATAAACTAAGTACTTTTTTCAGGCGTGCAGTGGACTGTCATTAAAACAGAAACAGAAAAATAATAATAAGGCACCCATTTTGTTTGTCCAGGGGATGGCCCACGCCTGGTAAAGAGAATAAAATAGAGAAAATAAAATAGAAATAAAATAAAAAAACAAACAAACAAAGTACTAACAGTTACTGCTAACGAGAGTACTTGCTACTAACATCGGGAGGATGAAAGGCCCAACCCTGCCCTGCCAGTTACGGACTTACGGGGGTCGCCATGGCAAATAATAATGGTAAACAGTGAAAATCAATCACAGACAGGAAGCTGTCTCAGGGCAAGTTTCTAGTCATAACATCAGGAAGATCGGAGGGTATACGGTACGACGGCAGCTTTGAAGCTGCTGAGAGACGACAGTACTCTGACTGCATCCGGTAGGACGTTCCAAAGGGCACTACCTCGGGAGGCAGGGCGAGATCGTCCGGCGCGGGTTCGTGTAGCTGGTAGACGGAGCCCCAGGGCGAGATCCAGGCGCGTCCTACGATCCGCGCAGCGTACGAAGAGCTCCTGGAGGGATGGACTCGCACTGGCGTGTATGCACCTCCAGACAAAGACCAGGACCTTCTGCCGATGTATTTCTCCAATCCTGAACACCTGCATGCGTTCCAGGAGATCACTGGCACGAGAGAACCCCGGCCGGCCATAAACTGCTCTTGCCCCACGGTTTTGTGCTACTTGGAGCCGGTCGGTCTGGGCCTGAGTGAGACCTGGGCTAAACGCAACGGACCCATACAGTAGATCCGGCATGATAGCTGCCTTGAAGAACAGCACACGGCTAGCAAGTGTTAGCGACTTTCGTGTCCGCCACAGAGTTCCAATTTTCTTATTGGATAGCTTTGCCTCAAGCAGATCCAGGCGGTCCAGCAACTTCGCGAGGAGCTGTGGTTGTGGGTCCGCGCTGGCACTGGCGAAGCTGGGGCCGGAAGCTGGGGCCGACGGAATGACACTTTCGCAAGTTTCGGCCTGGTGAATGGCGTCGTACTGAAGGGCGGCCTGAAGCGCCTCGTACGATCGTCTAGGTTGGTACGAAATATCAAAAGCAAAACCTATTTTATCCAGTAAAAATATCACTATAACCAATATTTGAAACTCGGGTATTGAGCCAATAATAAAAGTAGAAAGGAAAAGGACATAATTATTATGGAAACTCTTTAAAACTCGTTTCCATATGTCCTTTTCCTTTCTACTATAACCAATATTATCGGATGTAATGATATATCGGAAAGGGTGGCCACGTTAACCTCTCTATTGAAGATGCATTTTGATCTTTCCCACAATGCCTCTCTTTATTTAAAATGAATGAATAGAGGTTACTCACTGGCTAAGATCCCCAGGAAAGGTATCTGTGTGCAATTATTGCTGACAATTCCAGCGCACAGACAGTTCCACAATTTGACGGCCCTCCGCGGCCACAGTCAAACCCAATTACTTTCACTGAAGTTGCCAAAAGCCTGATGAAACTCACCAACGGACGGGCATCTGGAGAAGATGATACCCCAGCTGAATTGCTCAAGTATGGGGGAGACGCCATGGCTTCTACCCTTTCCTCAGTTATCAATGGTATATTTAGCCATCATCAGTCAGTGGAAGTAGGTGGAGGAATCCTCATCCCACTTCAAAAGCCCAATAAACCTCTTGGACCACCGTCCAATCTCCGGCCCATAGTGCTACTTACATCGCTCAGGAAAGCACTATCGCTCATAACCCTTGCAAGGATCAGACCGAAAGTGGAGGAGTTTCTAGCTGAGACCAATAGCGGCTTCCGGAGTGGACGGTCAACGTCCGATGTCGTACGGGCGCACAAATGGCTGGCTGCCAAAGCCCAACGCTTTCACTGGGACATTCACATCCTCGGAATTGACCTATCAAAGACATTTGACACTATCAGACGTGACCAACTGATGAGTGTACTAAAGGAAGTCGTGAACGAGGATGAACTGCGTCTGATACAATACCTACTCTCGGGAACAAAGCTCCATGTCCGCCTTGGGAAAACGTCATCACCAACATTTCCGACAACTCACACCGCAGGGTGACTCCTTGTCACCGGTCCTGTTCACGGTATATCTGGAAGCAGCGTTGCGGCAACTGAGAAAGGAAGCAGCCCCCAGACCCCATGCTGATCTTCACCTCGCGACCTCTATAGATCTACGGAACGCGAAAGGTTTCTGTAAAAGGGCAAGTCCGGTCGCTATTCACCCAGGCCTGTAGCAAGTTTCGAAGAAATCGTCTAAAACCTTCACTTCTATTTTTCACATCAACCCACTTGGTTTGTCAAAGATGTCACGAAATATTATATCAAATGGCGACATCTTCGTCGTGCTTTGGTTCACATCTGCCATTTATATACATGTATACAAATATTACACATCAGTGAATCAAACAAGTCTCATTCCGCTGTTACTCCGAGTTTCGTGTCAGAACACTTCATCAGACAGCATATGACCAAGACTAACAATCACTAGAATATATATACGGAGAAGGGGAGAAGGGGGCAAAGGTGATGGAGGTACATTTCAATAGGTGCGTGTTTTTGGCCGTGATGCCGAGACCTCAGGTCGGCAGAGCCATCAATGCCCCACCATCACTGCTGCGTCTCGGTGCAGCCCCTGCTCAATAGTTGTCACGTTCGTCCTAGTCTCAGTATCATTGTCTTTCTTTATTATTTTCGAGCTGGGAGTGTGAACATAGTAAAAAAAAAAAAAAAAAATAGCGCGAGGAAAAGGGATGACAAAATCAGCGTGAGGAAAACGATGTTGAGAGTATAGAGCATAGCCAGGGTAGAGAAACAGCGCGATTTTCTGGCAACACATCAGTACAGATTTGTGCTGCATTGTTACACATCAAATTGTGACCTAGGGTGGTAAAAAAAGTGATGGGGATTGTGTTGTGGGAATTCCCACAACACAATCCCCATCAGCGTGATATGACACCATGGCCAACCAGGGCCAAACAGACAGAACAAGCTGCTACTAAAAGAATTTCAAACGAATAATGCTGTCCTTCTGGACACACAGATAAGGCTTATGAATACGTTGACAAACAGCTTCTAACACACTCAACTGCAACTTATAACCATGACGAGCACGGCACAAAACAGAAAACGAAGAATCAGAATAAACCTTGCAGCAATCAGGACGAGATACAAGATGCTTATACACTGATGACTTCCTACTACTTGAAGTAGAAAACACACGCTCGCACCCACTCTTACTCACACAATCATTCTCGTTCTCACACTCACCGGACTCACTGGACTCACTGGCCGAATCCTCCTCAACGACGTCCTGCCTTGGAGCAATCAGGTCCCGTCTCCTCCTATCCCTCGTCTCACGCTCCTGTTGTGTATGCCGTTGGCTCGGTACTTCCGTACTGAAATAGGTCATGGTGTAATTAGCAGTTGTTCTTCTGGGTCTCGTTGATATTGAGGTAGGTATTGTTGTCTCTGCCGGTGATGCAGCAAGCGATGATGACGCAAACGTGTCTGCATGCAACACACGTGGCGTCGCCAAAGCCACATCCACCTCCGCTGGTGGAGGGAGTGACTTGGTCATGGCCACGGGAGCCAATGGTGGACTTGCCGAGTGGGACACTAGGTCCTGTGTTGGCGGAGGTAGTGGTTGTTTACGGGGTCTTCCCCGCGTGGGACGCTCCAGTTGTGCGCTACGTGGGATGATGTCTGTTTGGCCCTGGTTGGCCATGGTGTCATATCTTGTGTACTAGTAGTCCTTACAAGTTCGTTAAGTGCTTTCGCAGTTTTTCCTGTTATTACCTTAGTGCTAGGACTATCATTTTCATAGGTGTTGTTTCTTCTCACTCCATTTCTCTTTATTAGTATCTTTCTGGATTGTTTTTCATTAGTACAACGTAGCTTCCTGAGGAGTGTTGTGCGAAAACTAGTTCGAAGACGTCCATGAGATCAGCAACACGTTCCACTCTATTGTTACAGACACAAACCGACCCGACCATCTCGGCGTTCCGTGTGGCCCCAACGGGCCTGTCTCCCTAACCGAGTTCTCCCCAGTAACTCCATCGGACGTTCAACGTCTCCTTCAGCAGGTAGATGCTCGCAAAGCTACGGGAAGTGACGGCATACCGGGTTCGCTATTGCGGCAGTGTTCCGATTTATTGGCATACTCTTTAGCAGTACTGTTTTGCACTTCCCTCCGCACTGGCACGGTTCCTTTGGCGTTCAAGCTGGCGACCGTTGTACCGCTTTACAAGACCGGGGACCCATCAGTCCCCACAAATTATCGCCCTGTTTCCCTCCTTCCAGTTGTCTCAAAGCTGATGGAGAGAGTGGTGCAGCGTCAGCTAGTTCGCCATCTAGACTTGAGTAATGCCCTACCTGATTCTCAGTTTGCTTTCAGGAAGAAGTGCTCCACTGAGGATGCCCTCTGTGTTCTCACGGACAGCTTGCAGAAGGCGAAGGACAGTGGTCTGGTAACGGGGCTGTGCCTCCTCGACATGTCCAAGGCTTTTGACAAAGTCCGGCATGGTATCCTCATCCAAGACCTTTTTGACGTTGGTATCTCTGGTGTCGCCCTGAAGTGGTTCGCGAATTACCTGACAGATCGCAGGCAGCAAGTTACAGTCGCTTCTGCCACAAGTCAAGCTCTTGACTGCACCTGTGGTGTGCCCCAAGGCTCCGTCTTGGGGCCTGTTCTCTTTAACGTCTACACCCGTGATGTGAAATCGGTCTCATCGCCAATACCCAGCGTGCAATTCGCAGACGACATTGCTCTGTATGATTCAAAAGCTTCCGCTGGGGAAGTCTCCAAATCCGTCTCTTCAGGTGTCACTGATCTCGCCATATGGCTTAAGTCACGCGGCCTAATTTTAAATGCCTCCAAAAGCCAGGTAATGACTATCTCACCGCAACATGCCGGGCCTGAGGTCTCTATCGTGTGCTGCGATACCTCTCTACCGATAGTGAAGTCTGCGCGGTATCTTGGTGTCTTTCTTGACAACCGCCTGAGTTGGGATGTACAGGTCAGCGCCATAGTGACCAAAGTTGCGAGGAAGATAGGCGCCTTGTGGCGAGCCCGTCGATGCCTCTCCCGCAGCTCGCGCAAGATATATGTAAAGGCTATTGTCATGCCGGATATGATATATGGTGCCTGCAGCTTCTCTGCAGCCCTCCGCGTGACCCAACTTCACCGTCTGCAAGCCATGCAAAACCGGGCGATCCGATGCATTGATGGCAGCCCGCCATGTTCCGCGATGCAGCCCCTCCTGGCTGCCAACTCGATTTACCGCGTCACTGAACTTTTTAAACAAAAGCTCCTGATCTTCATCTGGCGGTGTCTAAATGACTCCACTAGCCTTGCTCTAGCCCAGCTTCTCAAACCAGCAGCATGCAGCGGCAGAAGTACGCGCCATCAGCATGCCAATGGTCTGCTCAGCCAGCCAGCTCGCAGTCGGTGTGGCCAAACGAGATTCGCCACCGCAGGAGCATTGCTGTGGAACAGTTTGCCTAGAGAGGTGCGCACCGTATCCAGATTGCAAGATTTTAAGCTAGCCTGCCTTCCTTATGTATGCCTGAAATAGGTTGTGTTTCGTCAGGTTCTGACATGTTCCTTTCTTCTCAGTATTCTCGCTCGCATAGTACTCCACTTCTATGATAATATTGCCTATGCTGTTGCTCATTAGGATTTTGGCAAATTCTATCCTTCGCTTTCATATAACTGGGCCAGGAACCCGTTTGAACTTTACTTGCGAAGTAAAATAAAATCAATCAATCAATTTTTTGGTGTGGTAGTAGGTGGAAGCAAATTTTGTTGCTCCGCCAATCGACTCCTTACTTTTGTTTTGTTTGTCGAGCACTGACCAAGGAAGCACAGCTATGGCGGACTCAACCCTAGACCTAGCCCTGATCGAGTTCAATGTGTTGCAGCAGGTAGCCAAGGACGCCCGAATTCCAGGATGGGACGACTTATCCAGGGCGGACCTCGTGTTCGCTCTCCGTAAGCAGGGCCAGGGAGCCAGCGCACCAGCCAGAGGAGCGCCATCTGAAACCGGTATGGTACCAATTGTATCAGAACTGTTAGACGTAGTCCGAGCACTTTCAAATGAGATTTCGCAACTACGAAATGTGATTGAAACAAGTAAGTCTTCGCAAGAAAACTTCGAAGCCCAATTGTCACGATTGCGGGAAGAGATGGGGGAGCTCAAAAGTCAGCAAGTGCGAGCCCCGGGATCGCGGGAGTGCCACTAACCACTCCGTACAAACCGAATACGTACGCTGCCACCCTTTCACGTGCATCTACTACAGAGCCCAATGTACAAGTAGGTCCAAATATGTACACTTCTACCATTCCTGGCGCATCCTCTACAGAGCCCATTGTACAAGTAGGTTCCCAGTACGCACCTCCCGCACCCAAACATGGCACGCGAATGACCAGCTCTGGCACTCCTGGTGACACTGACCGTAATGGTTGGCAGTATCCTCCACACCGACACATGGCTCGTGCTCCCGCACTGCAGCGTTCTATCACATCACAGTACAAAAAGCCGATGTCCAGTAAGCGAGGCAGCCTCCAGGGGGCAGAAAGGATCAAGCGGAAGTGCTTCTACCTCGGAAATGTCGATCCTGGGTGTGAGGCTGACTCTATCAGGGAGTGGTGCAAAAAGAAAGCAGTTGACGTCCTCAGTTGCTCAATTTCGGAGTCCAAGTACTTTGGTACTGCTTATGCTCACCTTGTTGTTCCGGCTGAGCATACTGACCAGGTTCTCGAAGAAGATTTCTGGCCAAGCAAAGTTTCAATCAGGGAATGGAGATTTGCATCTGACAGCACAACCTTGGATCAGTCTGCTAGTAACTAAACCGTGCAATTGGACCCACACCCACCTTCCTCACTGAACCCACACGCATACCCATTCTTTCCTACCAGACACTCCCTTCCCACTCACCAGCATTCTACACCACCCCAGCTCACACTCATATCAACAAACTGTCGTTCTGTAGTAAATAAGTGTACAGAGCTTACTATTGTTGCTGAAGAGTGGCAGCCTGACATAATCTGCCTAACTGAAACCTGGCTCGACCCGAATATTGCACTTAATATTACGCGTTATGACACCTTCCGGAGGGACAGGCCCCCTGCAGAGAATAAGTCCGGGACAAGTGCAAGAGGTTATGGTGGTGTCTCTATCCTTGTTCGACAGAATAAGTTTAAGTCTGTTGCCATGCGTCCCGATCTAGCTCGCGATGGGTGCGAAGCCGTTTGGGTTCAACTCCAGCCGTATCTGGCTGCAGCTGAGCCGATCCTCCTCTGCTGCAGTTATCGTCCACCTTCTGCTAAGCCAACAGATATAGCAAGGTACTGCCAGACTCTCGAAGACGTACTCATTACTCTTCCTCTTTCATCTTCTCACGTTATCTTGACAGGTGATTTTAACAGCAAGCACACGTCATGGTGTTCGACAGATTCCACCAATACTGCCGGTGCTGAATTGTATCGCACGCTCAGTCCATTTGGTCTTCACCAACTCGTCAACACATGTACATACACGTCACCATCTGGTGTCCAAGCCTGCTTGGATTTGGTATTTAGTAACCGTGCCAATCTCTCGTCTTGCGTCGAAACTGACTGCCCTCTGGGCGCCTCAGACCATGCCATTGTGTACTGCCAGTTCGACATCCCCCTGCCTCAGTCTCCCCGCGAAATAACGTCTCAAGCTCAGGAGCCTAACCCTATGTCTTTCAATCTCCGACACGTCACACCTGCTGTGTGGGAGGCGGTCAATGCAGACTTAGACTCAGTACCTTGGAACTCATTAATATCCTCAGACGTGGACAGTGCACTTAGTAACCTGCACAGTGTCCTGCAGACTGTGCTGTCCAAGTATGTTCCCCTTCATAGCTCCCGCAAACCAAATCGAACTCCCTCAACCCCAGGGTCTACACGCAAATATCATCCATGGGTTTCCACTGAACTACGCAAGGCTATCAAGTTCAAGCGTGACCTATTCAGCCTCTCCAAGAAATTCCCTACGGACTACAACCTATCAGCATATAAGGCACAGCGGAACCAGGTGAGACATCTCTCCCGCTGGTGCCACCGCCAGTACATTCGTTCAATCAAAACAACACTTACCTCAGGCAGCAATACGCTTCACCAGTTTGTCCGCAGTCAGCGATCGCACAAAGTAAAACCTGGCATCCCTGACATTGCAAGCCCTGATGGGCTGCTGGTGTCCGACAGCTTCCAAAAAGCAACCATCCTCAACAAGCAGTTTACCTCTGTCGCGGTGCCTGATGACCCACGTTTAGTAATACCCCCTCTCCAATATGACACTCGTCTTACTCGCCAATTCGCCCGCGTTCATATCACTACAGCAGATGTTCGTAAAGCCATCTCAAACCTGAAATCTGGGAAAGCGCCAGGGCTAGACGGTATCACGAACAATATGATAAAGAAGCTAGCTCCTGCGATTTCTTTTCCACTTAGCCGCCTATTTAACCTCTCCTTTACCACAGGCAAGTTCCCTACTGACTGGAAACTGGCTAAAATTGTGCCTATTTACAAGTGCAAAGGCAGCAAATCTCAAGCTAGTAACTATCGCCCAATTTCCCTCCTGTCCTGTATTTCAAAACTTTGCGAACGGCTCTTCTTCAATCAATTGTATAATCATGTTTCTCCTGCTCTGGATCCCGCGCAATCTGGGTTTCGTCGTGGTGACTCGACCGCTCTACAGCTCACCAAGCTGATCCAAAACATTGCCGACCATCGTCATATGGGGCGGAAAGTTGCCATGTGCTTTTTCGACCTCGAGAAAGCTTTCGACACCGTGTGGCACCGTGCATTACTTGCTAAACTTTCCAAAGTTTTCGGTGTGTGTGACTCAGCGCTGGAGTGGATTACAGACTACCTATCCGACAGAACGCAAGTTGTCTTTGTAGGTGGAACTCTCTCAGATGCTTCACCTGTTCTGTCCGGAGTGCCCCAGGGATCCATCCTAGGGCCCCTCCTTTTCCTAGTATATATAAATGATCTTCCCAGTCATGTTGAAGGTGTGTCCTTATTTGCTGACGATACTGCACTGCTCCGGTTCAATGAGTGTCTAGACAGGCTGCGAGACAGTCTCCAGCGCGGTATCAACGAAGTCCATCAGTGGATGACTACCTGGAGACTAAGACCTAATATCGCCAAGACTGAGATATTATTCCTGCCGAACTCAGAGCCAACCTATGCATTCACTCTTCCCGGATCCCTCACAGACCTCACAGTGGTAAAACAACACAAACATCTTGGTTTGGTCATTGACTCAGACTTATCGTTTAGTAGACATGTCGACTATATCTGTAGCAAAGTCAGTAAAGCTGTTGGCTACCTCGTGTCTCACTGCTCACACCTACCGCTTGAATGCATACGACTTTTTTATCATTGCTATATTCTCCCCATTTTTCTCTATTGCTCAACCGCCTGGTCATCCCTACTTAGTAAATCGTTAATGAGTACCCTGGAAGTCCACAATAAGAGGATACTCAAAGTCCTTTTCCGTAAACCATCATACTTTCCCTCTGCCGAGCTGTATGATATGTTTAACACCTTCCCTATCTCTAGTCAAGCGGATCGAAAACTGTGTATTGTTGTTCATTCTATTCGTCTTGACAAAGCCCCGCCACACTTGCGTAAATATAACTGGTTTCTTCCCACTCGTCCTACGCGCAATCCCTGCACTTTACCTAAAGCCCGAACCTCAGCTTATACCAGATCTCCGTTTTTTGCTGCCTATTCTCTCTGGCTGGCCCTGCCTCTATCAGTAAAATCGTCTTGTACGCTAAAGGATTTCAAGGCCAACATGAAGCTCGTGTTCTAATAACTGCTAGTTCTTCATCCACATTTGTTTCTCTTTGCCTCCAGTAATGTGTAATATTTATTTATTTTTGCTTTGTTTTTGTTTACTGCCATGGCTGGCTACCGCCCCCCTCCCTCCATATTGGCCTATATTCTCTGGCCACGGGAAGGTGAAATAAATAAATAAATAAATAAAATCAATCAAGTACGATTTTTTGTTCATCATTTCTTCCATATCACATTTTTTCTTTCTTCCATGTTCTTCACTGCCTTCTTATCCACTCGTTTTTTGAATACAATAAAAGCCTTTGTGAAATAGGCACATTGCCTTTGGGTCATTTCATAATAATAATAAAGAAGAAAAATGTCGGTTCAGCTCGTTCTGTTGATCGCAATTCTAAAATTATTATTATTATGCCTACTGCTGGCCACTGACGAGGACACCGTGCGCAATGCTAAGCTCCAGGGCCGTGCCAAACTCCGTACCCTGTGGTCCGACACTACTGCCACCATCAGTGCAGACCTCAGCGACCATGAGTAGCGCTCCTTGGAAGCTAGTTGCGACCGCGGTGCCAGCTCGTGGCTGTCGTGCCTGCCCATCGCTGCACACGGCTTCAGCCTCGACAGGAGCC
>NC_088643.1:4670995-4700995 GCF_964019385.1 Sycon ciliatum
GTGCGCCCAAGCTGCGCACCATCGTCAAGATGGGCGCCCTGACCAAGGAGGAAGAGGAGCGCGTTGCTAGCATGGACGTTCAGCTCCTGTGTTTGGCTGACCTGGAGACGCAAGGCAGTGCAGCACTCCAGGACGACATCCCGCCCGAACCTTCTGACCTCTGCACAATCTGCTACACGAGTGGCACCACTGGGCTACCCAAGGGCGCCATGCTTTCTCACGGCAATATTATCGCCGATATTTCTGGTCTGGTTTTCCTTACGCAGAATGTTGTCAACTGGGGAAATTCGACAGTGCATCTTTCGTACCTACCGCTGGCTCATATGTTTGAAAGAGGTGCCCAAGCCGTTGTGTTTGCCTATGGTGGTCGAATCGGGTTCTTCCAAGGCGATATCAAACTGCTTATGGAAGATCTTGGTGAGCTCAAGCCGACGCTCTTCCCGTCCGTCCCCCGTCTGCTCAACCGCGTGTATGACAAGGTAATGGATGGGGTTGCGATGTCCTCGCCGATCAAGCGCGCAATCTTCAACCTCGCCATGTCGCGGAAGCGCAGCGAGGTGAGCCGCGGTGTTATTCGCCGGGACAGCATCTGGGACAAGCTCGTCTTCAACAAGATCCAGCAGCGTCTGGGTGGTAACGTGGAGGTGTTGGTGACCGGTGCTGCGCCGATTTCTGACGCTGTTCTAGACTTCCTGCGCTGTGCCATGGGCTGTCCCGTGCTGCAGGGTTACGGCCAGACGGAAAGCTCGGCGGGCGCTACCATCACCATAGTGGGCGACAGCACGACGGGTAACGTGGGACCGCCGCTGTCGTGCAACGAAATCAAGCTGGTCAGCGTGCCGGAGCTCGGCTACCTCGCAGAAGAGGGACGCGGCGAGGTCTGCTTCCGCGGCCACAACATCTTCAAGGGATACTTGAAGGACGAAGCCAAGACTAAGGACACAATAGACGAGGAAGGCTGGCTGCACTCGGGTGACATTGGCCGTTGGAACGACGACGGCACACTGTCCATCATCGACCGCAAGAAGCAGATCTTCAAGCTAGCCCAGGGCGAGTATGTGGCTCCGGAGAAGGTGGAGATGGCATACCAATGCGCGCCGCTCGTCGGCCAGGTCTTCCTGCATGGCGACAGTCTTCAGTCGGCCTGCGTGGCCATCATCGTGCCCGACGAGGTCACACTACCGCGCTGGGCTACCGAGCACCACATCGCCGGCAACATGGAGGAGCTGTGCGAGAACGAGGCCGTGCGCAAGGCCGTTCTCTCGCAACTGACCGAGCTGGGCAAGAAGTCGGGTCTTAAAAGCTTCGAGCAGGCCAAGGCGCTGCACCTGCACCCGAAGCCGTTCACGGTCGAGGAAGAGCTCATGACGCCCACCTTCAAGCTGAAACGGCCGCAGCTCAAGAGCTACTTTAACGACAAGATCGAGGGAATGTATGCTCAACTTGCCTGAGTACAGCACGCGGGCTGCTCCCGTCCATACTAGAATTTTGAACTATATTTGCTAGAAATTCCATACCAGATTACTCATCCGTCTAATTCGTACTCCCCCGCCATGTCCAACTCTTTTATTATACATATCGACTCTTAATTTAATATTCACCACTGCGATTGTGGTGTATGGCTGCTGTGAGGTAAAGAAGGCCTTGTGTATATTTGTGAGATATTGTTACCGGTTTTTCTTCGTTTAGTTCTCTGTCTCCGTGCACATTCTTCTGTTTAGTTTAGTTTGTTCAGCTTTCGCTGTGAACAGTGTCCTGCCCTCCAACATCTCTGGCTTGTAGCCTGATATCGGTCCATAGTTCTGCACTGTATTAGCGAGAGTAAACGAGCAGCAGCTTATGTAACTTACTCTTGGTATTACAAAATAGGGAAGAAGTGGTGACTGCGGTTGCACAACTGTTGCATTGTACATTTACTCGGTTATATCAATGAGCTGCGTTCATTGAGAACACGGGCATGTGTGTGTGTGTGTGTGGTACATGGTGTGTGTGGTGTGTGTATGTATGTGCGCACTCGTGCGGGTGTCCCATATGGGGATTGCATTGTACATTTACTCGGTTATATCAATGAGCTGCGTTCATTGAGAACACGGGCATGTGTGTGTGTGTGTGTGTACATGGTGCACGTGTGTGGTGTGTGTATGTATGTGCGCACTCGTGCGGGTGTCCCATATGGTGCAGGCGCATGATGCGCAGTCGATTTCCAATTGAGATTTATGGATGTATGAACCAGGGAGTACATTTAGTACAATGCAGTACAGGTACTGCTTCCTGATTTGAACCAACAGTGGCAACCGCATACTGACTGGCTTTTGGATAATAATAAACATTATAATTATAGTTTTCACTGCTATCAGGTTCGGCCTCATTTTCTCTGTGCTGCCCTCATGAGTCCACAAAGGACGAAACGGTTCTGTCCGCAGATTGAGTAACGAACGGCATATTATCACATATGGGGAGCCGTAACATTTTTATGGATTGCTACTCCTGGTCCCTGGACCTGGCTGCTGGTGTCAACTTGTCTGCAGTCAAATGCCCATTTCATCATTCATTCACTAGCGCGTCCCACCTACATGTAGAACCTCGACCAGGACGGGTACATAGCCCCAGGGCCAGGCTTGTTTAGTACTTGGTACTACTGCCCTGGTCTGGGGCATGGTCTCGACTCGTGATGTCCCCTGCCCTCCTACAAATGTAGGCTGAGCCAAATGTAGCCCCTCTCACCGGCTCCCTGCCCCCGGCTGATCATGTCACATCATCAGCATCAGTGCTAGTGTCAGCCAGTGACCATACTGTGCATCTAAATCGCGAATGACGGGACCCGAACGCACCAGTAGCACGAGGTCGGGAGGGCACAGGATCACAGCAATTATCATAGGGTAACACCACCACTACTATAGTACAGTACATTGCACATTGTATCAGTGGCAGTGTATTGCTAGTACACGTACAATTATCGACGACCATGGCCTATGGTCTGGACCAACGTCCCCATCTGCATCCACAGCTAGGAACATCGTGCTACTGGTACGTTCGGGTCCCGTCATTCGCGATTTAGGTGGATCTGTTCGCATTTGGGGGGGGGGGGACAATGCTCCAGTTCTAATTTCTTACTTTTACGACGGGGCAGCACCAGTAAAGGTTTTTCAGAACCGCTCACAGAGCGGTTTTTATACGGATAATTTCAGTTCTTTTTCCGTTCCCTCCCCATAGGGTCTGGCGGATTCTGCCGGCAGAAAAATTGGCAGAATTCGGTACTTTTTCTGGTGAGTTTCATGCATGTTTGGTATGTGGATAAAGAAATGGAGCAGAATTCGAGGAATTGCCCGCCATAAGGTTTGTATGATTCTGCCAATTTCACTGCTTTTCGAGCAGAATCCGCCGGTCCCTACCTCCCCACCCCAACCCCGAAGGTAAACATGATGAGCACGCGCGCGATGTACTGTATGTAGCCATGAGACTGCAATAACACACCGATACATACCAGCCCTGCCCACCTCGCTACCCCGCACACAGATACACAAACACGCGGGTGCACACGGCACACGCACGTGGCCACGCACACATACGCACATGCACACGGCACATGCACGTGGCGACGCACACATACGCACATGCACACGACACAAACAGGAAATTCTTCATGTATAATGCCATGCAAAGCAGTGGCCACCGTACTTCAGGAAGTCAGTTGTGAAACAAAATAATTCAACTACAACGTGTAGACAAGCTGACGGCCAAAGCACAACATAGCAAACATGACATTTGCCCAAGGATTGCAGTTTGCAGACCACGCCATGGAAGCAGCGAATACAGAATGTAATATCATACAAAGTGACAAGCAAAGAAGTGGCCACCAGACACCAGAAACTTGCAGAACGTCACATATCCAACAGATAGAGAAGTGAACAGCAATCTGGTACAGCCCACACAAGACAAAGCTGACCTGATACTCGTCCCAGGATCGTAAGTGGCAGATCCTTTTCAATGCATAACATGCAGGTGTACGTTACACGCATGGACAAAATCTGACCGTGTCACCAGCACACAATGTCATCACAAGTATACCCCACAACTTACACACATGCACAGTAGAAGCACAATGAAAGCAATGGAAAAGTACGATGTGGTTGCTGAAGCATCTTCACACTTCAAATTCAGACTTCAATGTGGTCGTCACAGGATGATATACCTGCAAGACACAAGTGATGCAGAAAGAAAGCAGAAGGTCGTGAGGTAGGCTATGAGACACCACAAACGGGTCACCTACATGTATGTTCAGGGCTAGTGCACTCACACGCAGAATTATCATATTCGAGCATTTTCCAAACTGAGAAGTGCAATGAAATCCACTTGCATGCAGAGGGTCAATTTTGCAGTGTGATGCGTAATTCGACACGATCTGCGATGCTGCGTGCGATGCAAACTCGTGCAAAATATCATTCACGGAATGACTGCAAGAGGTCAGCCAGTGATGCAACAACGCCCTGCTGACATGTGTCTCAAAGCTCAATAAGATTAAGAATGCGTTTGTCACCATGGCACTCGCATAGCCGGTACAACTGGTACAAATGTGCAAGCAATTCATGAATCTTTCGTCTCGCCTCCTCAGATAACCACTGCAAGGCTGCGACGACAACCTTCGGCCTGACAAGGTGCTTCCAGACAATCTTCGCACTGGTTGGTACACAGTTCACTATGATGTTTGTATTGTCAGCACACAAGTCATGCATGAGACGCGGGTTGTCGTCAATTGGCAATGGAATGTGGAGTATTTTGTTCTTGGCACCTCACTCGCTTTGAATGCGGTCGACTGCCATGCTTCGTGTCTAGCTTGTAACATGTCTAGAAGGGTTCCACTTTTTGAATGAGTAATTTTTCGAATGAGTTTAGTCGCGACAAGCACTGGGGTACAGGGTCAAGGTGCAAGTCATTGAGAACGCAAGATGGCGGCATGCTGTCTTTCTTCACGTACAGTTTGCAAACCCTGCAAATGAACATGGCGTCTATAGTGTAGTGTGCGACTGTACACCATTTAAAACTATTGGCAAGATATACACACACCTTAAACGTAACGAACTACAAGAATAGAGTGAGTACAATGCGCTGTCGACCTGATAACGTGTTGGAAGATAACAGGTCTACCGTCCCACCTAACCGTACCCTTCATCATTCCTCATTCACCATCACGCGATACCATGGCACACACTGGCAACATATCAAGGGATGCCTTACCGTCGTCTAGAGGGGACGTCTTCGCAGCAATGTTTTTCGTCCTGCGCATTCAGTCCGCCGACGCGACAGAGTATACGGGGCCGTTCCAGTTGCAGAAGACATTTGATTCATCGGGCCAGTGCAGCAACAGGGTCGTGGGCACACAGGGGCAGAGGAAAGACATTGTGAGTGGACAATAAATATGCAGTGGCAAGTGCTATGAATGTCAAGTTCTCATTTCTAATTTCTAATTGAGCTATTACTTACAGTCCTGCCATTGCTCGCTCGTCCTGATTCCTCCTCGTTCGTCTGCGCCCACTTCTGCCGTTCTCCTCCCCGTCACGGCGTCAGGTCAGTGCATTCTCATTAATTTCTCAATGGCACTTTTCGGGACGGGGGTACCGGAAGGAGTTCGCACGATGCCTCCAAAGGCCTAGAGCGGACGTCTTTGCAGCAATATTTTTCGTCGGCGGACGGGACAGCGTTTACGGGGCCGTTCCAGTTGCAGAAGACATTCATCAATGGCACTTTGCGGTACGGGGGTACCGGAAGGAGTTCGCACCATGTCTCCAAAGGCATAGAACGGACGTCTCTGCAGCAATATTTTTCGTCCTGCGCATTCAGCCCGCCGACGCGACAGCGTTTACGGGGTCGTTCCACTTGCAGAAGACATTCATCGATCATCAATGGCACTTTGCGGTACGGGAGTGCCGGAAGGAGTTCCCACGCATGATGATGATGTCCCCAAGGCAAAGGCCTAGGCTAGAGCGGACGTCTTTGCAGCAATTCTTTTTGCCCTGCGCATTCAGTCCGCCTACGCGACAGCGTTTACGGGGCGTTCCAGGTGCAGAAGACATTCATCAATATCAATGGCACTTTGCGGTACGGGGTACGGAAAGGGGCCTCCTCGTTCGACTTCTGCAGTTATCCTTCCCGTCATGCACGTCAGCAGTCAGGGGTACCGAAAGGGGCCTCCTCCGAAGTCCGAGTCCTCGTTCGTCTTCGTCGACTTCTGTAGTTCTTGCAACATGCGCTCGTCGCATTGCTACCACATACGTCAACCCAGCGACACTGGAGGCGCTCGTCGCATGCAGATTAATAGCCCTTGACAAGTCGCCGGGTGTTCGACCCATTGGTATCGGCGAAGTGGCCAGGCGCATTGTCGGCAAAGCCATCCTCACTGTCACCGGGAGAGATATCCAAGATGCAGCGGGCACCCTTCAACTGTGTGCCGGTCAGGAGTGCGGCATTGAAGCTGCCATCCATGCGATGCAAGATGTCTACCGTGAGGAGGATGCGGATGCCATATTGCTCGCCGACGCTTCGAACGCCTTCAACCGGCTTAACCGTGAAGCCTGCCTACGGAACATCCGTCACCTCTGTCCCTCTATAGCGCCAGCTGTAATCAACACCTACCGCCAACCATCCCGCCTATTCGTTGATGGAGAGTGCTTGCTATCGTGCGAGGGTACCACTCAGGGTGACCCTCTGGCCATGCCCGTATATGCGCTTGGAGTCCTCCCGCTCATCAAGAAAGTTGCAGTGCCTGGTGCAAAACAGGGCCGGTATGCGGACGATGCTGCAGCCGGTGGCAAGCTAACGCCTGTTCGCCAATGGTGGGACAATCTCGTCAGCGACGGTCCTGGGTATGGCTACCACTGCAATGCCCAGAAGTCACTCCTCCTGGTCAAGCCCTCCAGGTACGCAGCTGCTATCGAGATGTTCGAGGGGACCGGTGTGCAGGTCACGTGTGATGGCTGCCGCCGCCTTGGTGCACCTTTGGGCACGGATGAGTTTATAGAACAATTTGTCCAGTCCAAGGTCGCCACCTGGTGTGAGGAAGTTGCGCAGCTCACGACCATCGCTGCATCGCAGCCACAGGCCGCCTACTCCGCCTTCACACAGGGCCTGCAAAACAAGTGGTCCTTCCTCTGCCGGACCTCCTCCATCCCGCCATCCCTGCTTGAACCGCTGGAACACGCAATCAGCGGTCGGCTCATCCCGGCCATCACGGGTCAGGCTCCACCTGGGACAACTGTTCGCTCCCTACTCTCTCTGCCTTGCCGGCTTGGGGGACTGGGTATGGCAGACCCTTGTTCAGTGGCTGAACAGTACACCTCATCCCGAAGGATCACGGCTAGCCTCGTGTCTCGCCTGCTGGAGCAGGAGTCGTCTCTTGGCGACTCTCTGACTCAGCTCCGGACGGTCAAGGCGACGGTTCGGGCCGAGAAGCGGAGCGCGTTCAAGTCTATGGCTGACGCTCTTCGCTCGGATCACCGGGAGCTGGCCCCTGTTCTCGACCTGGCCTCAGAAAAGGGTGCATCCAGCTGGCTGACCTGCCGCCCCCTCAGCCGCCATGGTTTCACACTCAGCAAGGGAGATTTCCGGGATGGCCTGTGCCTCCGGTACGGCTGGACACCTCCTCGGCTCCCAAGCCTCTGCGTGTGCAGTAAGCCGCTGAATGTGAGTCACGCCCTGTCGTGCCCATTTGGTGGCTTCCCGACGCTGCGACACAACGAGGTGAGGGACATCACCGCCAGAGCTCTGAGGCAGGTCGCTCACAACGTGACAGTGGAACCCCACCTCCAGCCCGTCACCGGAGAGGCCTTCCGCCATCGCACAGCTGTCACGGAGGAGCAAGCTCGGCTGGACGTTGCGGCTAGTGGTGTGTGGGGTGGCCGATTCGAGCGCATCTTTATTGATGTACGGGTGTTCAACCCTTTTGCGTCTTCGAATCGTGCCACCTCCCTCGCTGCTAGCTACAGACGCCATGAACAGGAAAAGCGCCGGAAGTACGAGGAGCGAGTACGTGAAGTTGAGCATGCCTCCTTCGTGCCCGTTGTGCTCTCTGCCTCTGGTGGCTATGGCAAGCATGCCAATGCTCTTTTCACGCGGATCGCCTCTCTCCTGGCTGAGAAGAGTAAGGAGCCATACGGGCAGGTTATCTCCTTGCTGCGCTGCCGCCTTGGGTTTGCCCTGGTGCGTTGTGGTGCTATGTGCCTGCGTGGCTCAAGGAGCATGTTTGCTCCTGCCATGCCTGAGTCCCCTGCTGTGCTAGTGGCGGCGGAGGCACGCGTCCAGTGAACCTGCACAGTGCAGTGATCCTACTGAGTGACAGACTCTGTAAATACTGTATCTGATGATTCGCTTTATGTGTTGATTCTTCACAAAATGTGTTATTTTGCCCGTACAAGAGGCTCAGAGATCAGGGAAAAAAGAAAAAAAACTTCTGTAGTTCTCAACTACTGGGCCGTCCGGGGTTACCGATTGTTTTTACAAAACGAAAAGTTTTAGTATTTTTCAGCCCCCACCCACCCACCCACCTTTTCTGCAGGTAAAACGAATTCCAATAAAATATTGATGTCAATTTTACACACCCAGAAGTAACATGGTAACTGGGCATTCTCCATCAGCATGTAGCGTCTCTGACGTTCTCGCATCATGACATCATCATTTGTTTGCATGTACACGTCATATTTTCCTCATCATCACAAACACTGATTCACCATACTCTGGCACACATTGTAATACCTACTACACGTACTTCGCTACCATAATAATTACGTAATGTTTGGCTAGCATAGTTCCAATACACATTACGACATCTTTTGATGTTACGCACTCCTCGCCTACAACGCTATTGTAGAAAAGTAGTCTTTACTCATCTCTTGTAAGTTCTGTTTGCATCCAAACACTTCTTCCAAACAGCACACGTCAGATATCTAACAAAACAACAAACTACATTGCACAGTCTTCTATCACAATCTCTTTCCTATATAAACCTCCTTTCTCTTCACTTTCTTCATGACATTTAGTGTTCGCCAGTCTTGTAAAGATCTTGGAAACTAACACTCGTTGCACTGTATCTAGACTACCAAATTGGTGACCTCCGACGTGAGTAAAGTGCAATATGTCCAGCAACGCTGGTTCTTCCGCTTCCGCTCGCTTTCGGGCAGTAAGTCTCTAGACCCGACTATCCTGCGCGAGCTGTTTGTACAGCGTTTGCCCGTGACTGGTGCCTCAGCCTGGCCGACCTCGCGCCGCGCTTGCTGACAAGATGGTTGATAGCACGTGCTCAACCCCACTCACCGGTACAAGTGTTCACGCTCTGACTCTGAGTGCAGCCCCTGCTCGGTCTAGTACGGCCTTATCATGTAGATCTACAGCGTCCACAGATGCGGAACAGGCCTGCACCGCTGACAGGGCTGAGATGGCCCAGCTCCGAGCTGAACTCGCCAAGCTGACGTCCGCTGTGAATGTGATGACCCGTGACACTGGTGCCCCTTCCCAGCGTGGCCGCCAACGAGAGCGTAGTCCCGGGCCACCGTCACGCCACCCAAGTGCCTCCAGGTCTCCCGGCCGTGACAATCACGACGACCTTTGCTGGTATCACCGTGCGTTCGGTGCGAAGGCGAACAAATGCCGAGACCCCTGCCGATTCCTGTCGGGAAACGGGAAGGCCAGCCACTAGTCGCGACCGCTAGTGTGGTTGGCCCCTCGAATACCGCTACCGGTCGCCTACTATTCGTCAAGGATCGCTCCCAGTCCGTCGAGTTCCTTGTCGACACCGGCGCCGCCGTCAGTGTTCTTCCTCCGTCATTCGTAACTCTGTCTCGTCGTGTTCATCGCAATAGTCCTCGTCTCCGTGCAGCGAATCAGAGCAGCATCGCCACGTACGGTCAGCAGCTGCTAGATTTAGACTTAGGTCTCCGACGCACTTTCAAATGGGTCTTCGTCGTTGCTGACGTCAGCTATCCGATCCTGGGTGCGGATTTCCTTGGCCACTTCCAGCTCACTGTCGACCTGGCCGCCAGATGTCTCCGGGATTCCACTACTCAACTTGCCGTTGTCGGATCCGCCTCGGATGTCAGCACCTCCGCTACCAACCTGCTGGACACTGACAGCCCTAGTGAGTATTCTGCCCTGCTGAGTGAGTTTCCTGACCTTGTCCGACCGACCGCTGGTGACTCGCCTGTCAAGCACAATGTGACACACCGCATAGTCACAGATGGCCACCCCGTCCACGCTAAGCCTCGCCGTCTGGCACCCGACCGCCTTGCTGTCGCTAAGTGTGAGTTCCAACACATGTTAGATTTAGGCATTATTCGTCCCTCCTCTAGTGCATGGTCATCCCCTCTGCATATGGTGCCAAAGAAATCCGGTGACTGGCGACCCTGTGGTGATTACCGAGCCTTGAATGACTGCACGATCCCCGACCGCTATCCCATCCCGCATATTCAAGACTTTACGTCCCACCTGCATGACAAGATCATATTCTCTAAGATTGACCTCGTCCGTGCATACCACCACATTCCTGTGCACCCTGACGACATCCCGAAAACTGCCATCACCACCCCCTTTGGACTGTTTGAGTTTGTCCGCATGCCCTTTGGCCTTCGCAACGCAGCCCAGACATTCCAACGCTTCATTGACCAGGTAGTTTCAGACCTTCCCTTCTGCTTTGCATATCTGGATGACTTGCTCATTGCTAGCGCCTCACCCGCTGAACATATGGCCCACCTTCGCTGCATATTCTCCCGCCTTGCTTCACATGGCATCTTGATCAACGTCCGGAAGTCGCAGTTCGGCCAGGATGAGCTTGACTTCCTGGGACATCACGTGACTGCCTCAGGTATCCGACCTCTCGACGCTCGCATGACCGCCATTCGTGAATTCCCACAGCCAGCTAGTGTTCGTAAGCTCCGTGAGTTCATCGGCTTCGTCACGTTCTATCACCGATTTCAGCCACATCTTGCTGCTAAGCTCGCACCTCTGCACGCTATGCTTGAGAAACGCCACCGCACCAAAGGCGCGCTCGTCTGGTCCGACTCGGCCCTCGCTGCTTTCAATGATGTCAAAGCTGCGTTCACTGATGCCATCACACTTCACCATCCTCGCCCGGATGCCGCCTACAGCTTGATGGTCGACGCTTCAGACATTGCTGTTGGTGCCGTCCTCCAACAAGAGCTAGATGGTGAGTGTTATCCTGTTGCCTTCTTTTCACGCAAGTTAAAGCCTGCTGAGACACGCTACAGCACCTTCTGTCGAGAGCTCCTCGCTATTTACCTAGCCATTAAGCATTTCCGACACTTCCTGGAAGGGCGTGTCTTCCATGTGTGCACCGATCACAAGCCTCTGACACATGCCATCCACAGCCGTTCACAGACCCACAGCCCGCGTCAACAGCGCCATTTGTCGTACATTGCTGAGTTCACGACAGATATTCGTCATGTCAAGGGTTCTCAGAATGCTGCCGCTGATGCACTGTCACGATGCCACCTACCCGATGAGCCCGTCTCTGCCATCACTGCCATTGACACAGCTTCCTTTGCCGCCGCTCAACAAGATGATCCAGACTTGCCCAGTCCTGGTAAGGATCCATCCACTTCGCTATGCTGGCAATCTATAGCTCTGCCCATGACTGATCACTCGCTCATCTGTGACACCTCTACTGCGTCTGCCCGCCCGTATGTACCTGCCAAGCTGCGCCGTGCTGTTTTCAATTCGCTTCACGGCCTCTCCCACCCCGGTACCCGCGCTACCAGGCACCTGATTACAGCTCGCTACGTCTGGCCCGCGATGAACAAGGATATTAGTGAGTGGTGTCGTTCCTGCCACGCTTGTCAGCAGTCTAAAGTTCAGCGCCACACCACATCTCCCGTGAGTGCATTCAAGCAACCTGATGCCCGTTTCTCCCATGTCCATGTCGACATCGTAGGCCCGCTTCCATCTTCTAGTGAGTCTCGCTACCTCTTGACGATGGTAGATCGCTTTACTCGCTGGCCCGAAGCAGTACCTATTCCCGACATTACAGCCGAAACCGTCGCTCGCCAGTTTGTTGCCACCTGGGTCGCCCGATTTGGTGTTCCCACTGTGCTCACAACCGACCGAGGTGCCCAATTTGAGTCATCCCTGTGGTCATCGCTCATGTCACTACTTGGCACATCTCGCATTCGTACAACGGCTTACCACCCTGCTGCCAACGGCATGGTAGAGCGCTTTCACAGACAACTGAAAGCTGCACTCCGAGCTTCCGACAATCCACAGCGCTGGACGGAACATCTGCCACTAGTCCTGCTCGGCATTCGCTCCTCCCTGAAGGCTGACCTCAACTGCTCAGTTGCAGAAATGGTCTACGGTTGCCACCTCCGCCTGCCAAGTGATTTCCTCACTGACGAGCCTGAGCCATTTCCGGATCCGACGTCCTATGTCAGCCGCCTCAAACAAGCCATGTCCGAGCTCCGCCCTACACAACCCCGCAAGCCACCCACCCAGCATCCGTTCATTCCAGCTGACCTCTCGACATGCTCTCATGTCTTCATTCGCACAGATGCAACACGAACGCCCCTCCACCGTCCTTACACTGGTCCACACCGAGTCCTGGAACGTCATGATAAGTACTTCCGCCTCGACCTCAACGGCCGCTCCGACACAGTATCCATCGACCGACTCAAACCCGCATTCCATGACAACCAGTCTGTCGACCATTGCCATCCGACCAAGCCGACGCCATCGCTCGCATTCGACGTGCCTCCGCCACGCCAAACACGAGCTGGTCGTCAAGTCAGATTTCCCGCCTATTTCTGACACTCTCTCGCTTATCCCATTTGCTTGCTCTCACTTTATCGCGCTAGTTATCGCTCATTACTCATTCACTAGGAGGGGAGCTCTGTAGCGTCTCTGACGTTCTCGCATCATGACATCATCATTTGTTTGCATGTACACGTCATATTTTCCTCATCATCACAAACACTGATTCACCATACTCTCGCACACATTGTAATACCTACTACACGTACTTCGCTACCATAATAATTACGTAATGTTTGGCTAGCATAGTTCCAATACACATTACGACATCTTTTGATGTTACGCACTCCTCGCCTACAACGCTATTGTAGAAAAGTAGTCTTTACTCATCTCTTGTAAGTTCTGTTTGCATCCAAACACTTCTTCCAAACAGCACACGTCAGATATCTAACAAAACAACAAACTACATTGCACAGTCTTCTATCACAATCTCTTTCCTATATAAACCTCCTTTCTCTTCACTTTCTTCATGACATTTAGTGTTCGCCAGTCTTGTAAAGATCTTGGAAACTAACACTCGTTGCACTGTATCTAGACTACTAAAAGCATTCAATGATTATTTTCAAAACGAAACTCCATCAAACCCACCCACCCACAAACGAAAACATTTCGTTTTGAAAATATTATTGGTAACCTTGGACGGCCCCTAAAAAGCAGAAAATTTCGGTGGTGTAATATTTTCGGTAAGTATTCGCCAAAATCGGCGGTTCGGTAGCGGGAAATTTTCGGTAAAACCCGTTCTCCGGGTAGGCGTACTAGTACTACATGTACATGAGTATCGGTTGTACCGAAAATTTCGGTGCGTTTTATTTTCGGTAAAAATTGTCGGCACCGAAGTTACCGAAAATAAAACACCACCGAAAATTTCTGCTTTTACAGTATTTCGCGTACGGGAAAGTCGTCGCGCGATGGCTTTCTCGTACGCGACATCGGCACAAAGCAGACCGCTGACGGGGTCACGTGTCAAAAAAGTATCAACAGCGTATCGACAAAGTGTCAACCACGTGTATAGCGGTACACTCAGCGGTAATTCTCGTGCCACAAAACTGGAACATCGAGTACGAGCGTACTCGTACTACCAAGAGTACATAAATATGTACTCTTGGTACTACCAAGATCTTTTAGAGTACATAACTAACTTCATAAGTAGTAGTAGTAGTAGTAGTAGTAGTAGTAGTAGTAGTAGTAGTAGTAGTAGTAGTAGTAGTAGAATTTTTGATAGGGAAGGCCCTACAGACGTTGCCGTCTTGTTACAGGGAATCATAACCCCGGGTTATGTACTCTTGGTACTACCAGTATGGAAAGGCTTCAGTTCGAACGCACCTACATTGATGTACGGGTATTCAACCCCATGCGTCTTCCAACCGTTCCAACTCACTTGCTGCTACCTACATGTATGTCCGTCATGAAAAGGCTAAGCGTCGTGCGTATGAGCAGCGCCTGAGGGAGGTGGAGCATTCCAGCTTTGTCCCCGCCATCTTCTCTACCACCGGAGGCATGGGAAAGCATGGTGCTTCGCTCTACAAACGCATCGCCTCTCTCCTCGCTGCCAAGACTGGGGAGCCATACAGCATCACCCTAGCTGCCATCCGCTGCCAGATTGGCTTTGCACTGGTCCGTTCAGCGCTGATGTGCTTGCGTGGTGCACGCAAGGCATTCTTACCAGCAATGCCAATGGCGCATGGCCTCAGACTCGGCAGCGCTTGTTGTTGCTGAAGCAAGAATCTAAGCTTGATTATCTGTCAAGTGTCATTAAAGGGGAAGTATACCCTAAAATCAAATTTTCACCAGTTGTAGTCTTCTGGGTGCTGAGTCGAATGGTCTTGGTCCGAGGAAGCTGCGACGCTCCCTTCCTACTTGAATCCCAATCGAACTCGCGCACTTCCACCGAAACTGGGTGACTGCGCCCTACTAGATGGGGATTTGTATGCAAAATGTCACTAAAAGCGCCATTTCGTTCTTATAAAAGCACGGATGACCGCGATTGGCCCATATGTTGTAGTCTTTTGGACGCTGAGTCGACTGGTTTTGGTCCGAAAAGGCTGCGATGCAGCGTTCCTCCTTTATTCCCAATCGAACATGGTTGAACAAGCGGTCACGTGCTCCTGGGTGCCCAAATCACCTGGTCACCGCGCCAGCAGGTGACAACTTTCACACCAAGGTTCAACTCGAGTTCAACTCGAGTGACAGGACTGCACCCAAAAAAGGTCAAACAGGCTAGTAAGTTGTACCCTGCAGGCACGGTGACCAGCTGACTGGTGTACGCAGGAGCACGTGACCGCTTGTTCAACCATGTTCGATTGGGAATAAAGGAGGAACGCTGCATCGCAGCCTTTTCGGACCAAAACCAGTCGACTCAGCGTCCAAAAGACTACAACATATGGGCCAATCGCGGTCATCCGTGCTTTTATAAGAACGAAATGGCGCTTTTAGTGACATTTTGCATACAAATCCCCATCTAGTAGGGCGCAGTCACCCAGTTTCGGTGGAAGTGCGCGAGTTCGATTGGGATTCAAGTAGGAAGGGAGCGTCGCAGCTTCCTCGGACCAAGACCATTCGACTCAGCACCCAGAAGACTACAACTGGTGAAAATTTGATTTTAGGGTATACTTCCCCTTTAATGACATTGTACATGATCATCACCGCGTACCGTACCGGTGCACCGCGTGCGCTCGATCTAATCATTGATTGTCTTTATTAATTTTTATGTTTTGCCCGTACAAGAGGCATTTAAAAAAAAAAAAAACCCAAAAAAAGACAGGAAGCCTTTCCAGCATCTCAAGAGTACTCGTACATAAGTCATAACCCCCGGGGGACGCGGGGGTTATGTACTCTTTTTTTTTTTTTTTTTTTTTTTTACCAGGCGTGCACGCGTGGGCCATCCCCTGATTTCATAGGTGCCAAACATTTTTACGTTTTTCAAAAAATAAATCTCTCCATCACTGTCAAATATACTAGCACATGTGACAGCTAGCACGTGCTATTTGCATTACGTCATTTCGAACTCGGCATAGTGACGTAGGTTTGCATGATTGTGAACAAGCAATCAAAAACATTTTGAAAATTTTAATAATTCAAAACCAGACTTTGCATTTTGCGTTTGCGAGAGGATAGTTATGAGTTTGTGGAACAATGGCCATTGCAGGCTGAGATGGTGTATGCTCCATATTGCTCATGGTAGTTTGCATTTGCAGTCCCGTGTTTTCGTGTCCTTGCGCGTTGTCTCGATTCTGGCGAGGTGATGATGATGACGACGACGACGACAGCGTTCGACAACAACCATCATGGGGCAAACCGCAAGCAAAGAACAGTTGATTGATCTGCTCAGCGACGAGCTGCGCTTAGGCGTTGGTTGTGTCGGGGAATGCAACGAGAAGGAGAACACCGTGCTGTGCCTGGTAAGGGAGTTGTACAGGTCGTTCAGTTCAATTCATTGAATTCATTGCACTGAGTACGTGTGGTACTGTAGTACTGTACTGTTCACCTTCATACCAGGGAGTAGTACAATAGCCTGAAAAAAAATAAAAAAATAAAAATAGGTATTGACTATTGTACTACTCCCTGCTTCAAACAACATCAGGGTCACATGATAATAATTAATTTAGCCATATTTAAAAGTGGACTTTGTTTTTAGAAAGACAATGCTGTAGTGAATCACAAGACTTGATAGACAGATAATATAATATGCAATGAGATGTAGGACATAGTGAAATATGGAAGGTGGTGGAAGGCGAATTGAAGTGGCATTCATTTTTCGAACCAATGTATATCGCCGTTCACCGTACTATCGCCGCCGTCACCCTGTTTCACACACCCACACACACACGCACACACACACACACACACACACACACACACACACATACACACACATACACACACACACACGTCACCCTGGTTCACACACACACACACACACACACACACACACACACACACACACACACACACACACACACACACACACACACACACACACACACACACACACACACACACACACACACACACACACACACACAGAGGATACATTGTACACCGCTGCCAACTGAAAACCGACCACTGAGCGGTGCGTTCACATAATTCTAGCGGTCTCTTATTTCGTTGTCTTACAATCCCGTGTTGGGCCTTTGCGATGTGAGCGCACCGCTCAGGGGGTCGGATTTCAGTTTCCAGCGCTGTATGTAGCCTAGGGTATACAGTGGCTGTAGTGCACACCTCCAGTGTTGGTCACGTACAGACGACGCAATCAAAGTCGACCTCGTCCAATGTAAACTTAGGGTGCGTTTGGTTGGTACGATCTAGAACAGGATCGAACAGCTGGTGCACATGGAGCAGCCTCATGCCAACCAAACGCTACTCCAGAAACAGAGCACATTTTTGTGGAAAAATGTGCCAAACTTGGTGCATTCTTCAAAATGTGTATGGATCACCATGGTCACTTTGTACGGTACGACGAGTCCAACCCAAAAGCGTATGCACGTGATCATTTGGGAACAAAATCGATGTTCCCGCCAGGTTTCACTGTGAAAAAGTGAAACTGCTCGGTCTGCTCCGGCCTCGAGGCCGGAGCAAGCAGAACATGTTCTGGCCGACCCAGAACAGGTGCAGTCCCAACCAAACGCGCTGTTCTGGTGAATCCTGTTCTAGTTCGTACCAACCAAACGCGCCCCTACTCTCCAGCTCAGTGAGGTCTTCATCCAGTGGCAGGGGCACTTTGGTCGTCCAGACTCTCCAGCTCAGTGAGGTCTTCATCCAGTGGCGGGGGCACTTTTGTCGTCCAGACTCTCCAGCTCAGTGAGGTCTTCATCCAGTGGCGGGGCACTTTGGTCGTCCAGACTCTCCAGCTCAGTGAGGTCTTCATCCAGTAGCGGGGGCACTTTGGCCATCCAGACTCTCCAGCTCAGTGAGGTCTTCATCCAGTGGCGGGGCACTTTGGTCGTCCAGACTCTCCAGCTCAGTGAGGTCTTCATCCAGTGGTGGGGGCACTTTGGTCGTCCAGACTCTCCAGCTCAGTGAGGTCTTCATCCAGTGGCACATCCACGGGTGGGGGGGGGGGGGGGGGGGGCACTTTGGTCGGCCAGACTCTCCAGCTCAGTGAGGTCTTCATCCAGTAGCAGGGACACTTTGGTTGTCCAGACTCTCCAGCTCAGTGAGGTCTTCATCCAGTGGCACATCCATGGCAGCGGCTGCATCGGCAACTGGAGTAGCCGAAGGGTTGTCGCCAGCGCAGAATCCTCCATGCCGCCAGCAGTGTACAATCGTCTCCTTCGTCACTGACTCCCAGGCTGATCTTGCAAACTGCAAGCAGTGCAGCATATTGATGTTTTTTTTTTTTTTTTTTTTTTAATGGTGTTGGTGTCCAAGACAGGCAGAGCAGGATTATCGATGAAGGATGACACCTTGCACAGCATCTGCTTCCTGTAACAACTCTTGAAGGCTTTGATGACCCCAGCGCCACATGGCTGTATGGTGGGCGTGGTATTGGGAGGGAGGAATACCAACGACACGAAGTCCAACCTGTCCTTCACAGCGTCGCACTTGTGGGCAGGACAGTTGTCGACCAACAGAACGATCTTCTTCCCCTCACGCGTGAAGTGGCGATTTACATCTAGAAGCCATTCGCAGAACACTTCGCTGTTCATCCAGCCTTTGTTGTTCCTGGTCCATCGTCCCCCTAACGCAGTGGCAGGGGTGGTGTTCGCAGCAGCTACAGCACGGTGACGGGGCAAACGGGAAGTGCCTATGCCATGCACTGGAAGGACACTGCCATCCATGCAAACGCAGGTGGCGAACGTGACACGATCCTTCTGGGTCTTACTGCCCTTCACTTTTTCGTCCTCTTTTGCCGAAGTGCGATTCGGCAGGGCACGCCGGAACAAACCAGTCTCGTCCATGTTCCATACACGGCTCGGATCGCTGTCCACGGAACGAAACAATTCTAGCCCAACTTTCCCCATGAACTCCTTCTCTCCTTCGACATCAGTATCACCAGACTCGCTGTGCGACTTTATCCCTCGTCGATGCAAGGAGCTCTGACCATGGTACTTCCATGCCGTGTCCGTGTCTGGAAAGTCGGATTCAGAGGCAAATCCAGATGTTTTCGGCGCCACGTTTCGCCCAAAAGCTCTCCCTGCAAGTTCCTCTGGAAGGCATCCTCCTCAAAATGTGGCGAGCGAATTACAGAACTCTCCTCAGACTTAGGTGGCAAATTCTCGTGGTGAATCGCTGCAACCCCTTCCGCTCGGAGAGCTTTATTCCGCGAAATACGATGCACCGTGGTCCCAGGGGGCTTGCCAGACTGGTTAGAGCAGCCGACAGCACAGCAAACTGGCATCGTGGCTGAAGCTGTTCAGGTCACAAGAAAGAAACTCCACGAACGCCACTCTTTCTCGCTCACTGACAAGCAAGCAGGCCGGGAACCTGTATCTCTTTGACGTCACAGGGTGTGGAGGGGGTGTGCGCCGGCCGCATGACGTCATGGTAAATTTCAAACACAAAAATCTCCAGAACGGCGTATCACACGGCGATGGTACCTTCATCATCGAATTCAGCGCCTCGAAATCTACAAACTGCGAAATTTTGATTTTAGGGTGAACTTCCCCTTTAAAGTGAGTAAATAAGTGTGTGGATTCTTATCAACCACCACACCACACAGCTGCGCTTTCCGGCCGACCTCAACACGTTGCCAGCAAAACGACACTTCAGTTGGTACTCTGCTGCTGTCTGAAGGAGCAGAGTACCAACTGAAGTGTCGTTTTGCTGATGGTGTGCTGTGGCAACGTGTTGAGGTCGGCCGGAAAGCGCAGCGGTGTGGTGTGGTGGGTTGAGGTCGGCCGGAGAGCGCAGCGGTGTGGTGTGGTGGTTGATAAGAATCTGGACAAGGCCGAATGCTGCTACTTACCCGTTTTGATCAAATAAGTGTGTGTATGTAAGTAAGTGAGTAAAGTGTGTGTATATGTATGTATGGACGTATGTATGTGTATGTGTATATATATGTGTGTGTGTGTATATATATGTGTGTGTGTGTGTGTGTGTGTGTGTGTGTGTGTGTGTGCGCGCGCACGCATTTGTGCGTGTGTGTGTGCATATCCGTCTGTGTGTTCACTCCAGGTTGAGCAGCGTTGGCTGGCCGGTGTTTCTTCACTGGGCCTGGTCTCCACACCGGTGTACGACGGCGACCAGACATCAACGCCATGGCTACAAGCGGCCGTGCACGAGCATGAAGCGCTCATCACTGGTTGGCAACGCGTGGCCATCAGAGTCATCGTCAAGCCAAACAGGTACCGTGGAAAATTGGTGTGGTAGATAAATGAAATACTAGTGTTGCAAGACCATCTCTGAGTTTTGTGATGTACATGTATGCCCCCGGTTTGGTGTGATTTACCCCTGGTTTGGTGTGATTTACCCCTGGTTTGGTGTGATTTACCCCTGGTTTGGTGTGATTTACCCCTGGTTTGGTGTGATTTACCCCTGGTTTGGTGTGATTTACCCTGGTTTTGTGTGATTACCCCTGGTTTGGTGTGATTTACCGCTGGTTTGGTGTGATTTTCCCTGTGGTTTGTTATGGTTCATTATAAGAGCCTTTTGGGCAGGGTGAGTGGGGGAGGGGAGCGATAAAATAGGGAGGGTTAGTCCCACGTAACGGATACGGGAACGTGGGTGATACACCTAAAGTTCCTGCAATGGACCCACGTTTGCAATGTTGTGTTTAGTCGCACGGAACAAACAAAAGCATGAAGCGAAAGGCCCAAACCTGGTCAAAGACGAAGCTTAGAAGCTCATCGAATATTTTGATTTTGTGCTTCGGAAACTTCTTCAGCTGAGCACCCTCACAGCTCGCACAATGCGCTTTATTCTGATTTTCACCCACGTTCTGGCGGAACGTGGGTGAGCCTCCATACACGGTATGTCGTGGATCAGAAAACGTCTGTACGTGGGTCACTAAGTATCACGTGGTACACACACGTAAAGTACACACGGATTACGTGGGACTGAACCTCCCTAATCTAGATGTATACCCGCTCACACAAATCTGAACCTTGAATCGGACGTAACTTTGGTTCGCATTGGACAATTTCCACGATGCGTGTAAAATCGGATGTGTGGTGGTTGGTGTAGGACTGAAAAGTTGAGCCAGTGGGTTGAGCGCTGAATTCATTGCCTCCCATTTGTTCTACCTAATACTAGTACACTATCTGCAAAGTACACTGAAGAGACCAACGATGGCCTTTCAGCGCATGACAAGCAGCTTCCAAGGGAGATGGTGGAGTGGGTGGGGCGTACCAAACTCTGCCGGCCATGCTGGTATCGGTATCACTGTTGTATGTGTGCGCCAGGGGAGCAGAAGAAAAGACCAGAGAGCACAGGTAAGGAAAGAAAAGAAGAGAAAGATGCTGTTACGGGAGGAGCGCATGTGAGCTTGGCGATGAAAAAGAAAAAAAAGAAAAAAGAAAAAAACCTAATGCACTGTACAGGTCTACTCTTATAACGTAATCTCTGGGACCACGCAAAAATTATGTTATATCGAGAGTTATGTTATGTAGAAAACCGTGTGTAAAATACAAGATGTACCTCAAAATGAAGGGTATTACAAGGCGGGTTTAACCGTGCAAACATATACACACTGTACCATCATCGACATCAGATACCATCATAGCCGCAGAATATATGCACAATAGGACCAAACTGGCTAACGGCGGCTACAGCTTGATTGTACCACGCACGTGAATCTACTTTGTATGGAGAGTGCGCACGTCGGCGACCTCGCCGTTGAGTGCATTATGCCGAGGTTTACGTTATGTAGGACTAAACTGGCCTTAACTGCCTAGCTACAGCTATAACGCTTGATCGTACCGTGCACCGAATTTACGTTGTATCGAGAGTGCGCATGTTGGGGACCGCGCCGCAGCGTGTGTTATGTCGAGGTTTATGCTATGTAGGATTATGTTGTGTAGAACAAAATTTGTATGGGAGTGATGCTGTTTCGGCGCGGGATTAGATTTTTTTTACGTACTAGCGTGGTTTATGTACAAGTGAGAGTTGTTACATGTCTATCGAGAGCAGACCTGTATTAGGAAATTAGAGGCCACATGCCTCGTACTGCTCTTTACTCTTAGTACACTGTTGTTGGATATATGATGTGACGAAGTTAGTGGACAAGGAGCAGAAGCTGGGCAAGAGATGAACAGTTAAGGGGTACTATGAGTGGTTGTATACAGTAGGGAGTCTTTGAAATCACGGATGGGGGGGGGGGGCAGAAACCAGAAAGAGAAAAGAGAACAAGGACAGTGAAGCTTGGTGAGCAGATTACTTGTAAACTTTGACTGGAGTTCACCGGTTGTCGTCCGAATTATTACTCTGATCAGGACAACGGTTTGAGTGTGAATTTCGTCTTCGTTACTATTGCTATAATGGTGTGTGTGTGTGTGTGTGTGTGTGTGTGTGTGTGTGTGTGTGTGTGTGTGTGTGTGTGTGTCTGTATGTCGCCTTTCAGTGGAGAAGCCGGCCATGATGTTGGACGAGCACCAGTGGCGGCGGCTAGAGTCCTGGTGCCGCCGTGCAATCCGCAGCTCACCAGCAGTGTGGTGGTGATGTCGGAGAGCGGCGGTGGTGGTGGTGGTGGTGGTGGTGGTGGTGGCGGCGGTGGTGGTGGTGGTGGTGGTACGGAGCAGGCGCACTACGCCGAGGGCCTAAGCTGGCTGGCGGCGCACGTGCAGCACTGCCAGGCGGCCATCACCACCGGTCTGATGGCCACCAACGGCGAAGTCATGACGCAGCCGTCACCCCTGGCTACCACCGTGACGACGGTGAGTGGAACGTCATGGTGATGTCATGGTGATGTAATGGTGATGTCGTGTATGTACATGTAATTCGAATCCTTGAACAAGGCCAAGCGTTAATGAACAGAGGAAAGCCAACATTGATGATCAGACCGAACAAGGCTTTGTGATTTGTCGTTTTTGTGAAATAAATTTCGAGCGATTGAAGGCGTCCTTTCCTACTGCTTTCCCTCCGGAACTTGTGGACTTAACTCCAGTATGAAATAGTGGTAGCGACTTTGGCGACATTTCCTAGGAAAGGGTGTCTAGGGTCTAGTCAAGTCGGCGGAAAAGCGCGAGCTCCAGTGTGGGGAGCAAACCCTTCTCCCCTGGCTACGACCGCGTTGACTGGGAGTAGAGGTTGGTGGACTGGATTCCAGTGCGAAATAGTGGAAGCGACTTCGGCCATAATTTCGTAGGAAAGGTTGTCAAGGGTCATGCGCTTGTACTTGTACTTCAACGTATAACGGTCATGCATGACATGTGCCTGCTTCCAGCTAGCTTTGTGTGCGTGTGTGCGTGCACGCTTGTGTGTGCGTGTCTGTGTGCATGTATGCGTGCATATACGTTTGCTCTGTTTCCTCTGATGTAATAGTCTTTGTGCTTGTGTGTGTGTGTATGTGTGTGTGTGTGTGTGTGTGTGTGTGTGTGTGTGTGTGTGTGTGTGCACACGTGTGCGTGCATGGGTGTCTATGCGCATGCCTTTCCGTTCTGCTCCATCCCCCCCCCCCCCCCCGCCGTACTAGTCGTTTGTGCAGCAAGTACTCGACCAGCTCTACGGCGGTGTTAAGCTGCATAATCTGGAGCACGGCCACTTGCCCAGGTTCACGCCGGCGCACACAGAAGCCTACGCATGTCACCCGGGTCTCTTGCCCGTGCTCGGTGCGCTGGAGTCGAAGACGGCGTTCTACGTTCTGCATGCTTCGCCGCCGGCCTCGCTGCGCCAGGCCGTGGCGTACAGTCCGGCGTTTCTGACCGCGTCGACGTCGCGCCCCATGTTCATCCTCTACCAGCTGCTGCAGGTCATGGCCGAGTGTCACATGGCTGGTGTAACGCACGGCAGCCTGGACGCGGAGAGCGTGCTCGTCGACTCCGACCTGTGGGTGCAGCTCTACCTCTTACGCTTCGGCATGCGTTTCCACCGCTCCACTGCATCGTCCTCCTCTGCCGTCATCATGCCCGGTGCCGATGCTGCAACACCGATAGCTCAACCCCACCGCCGGGATGATGTTGGGTCTCCGTTGGCGAGTCGGATTCTCGGGTCGCCTACATCGTCGTCGTCCGCTTGCCTTTCTCAGCTGCTGCAGGAATGGGTCGACGGGCACCTGAGCAACTTTGACTACTTGATGGCGCTGAACAAGTTCGCTGGTCGTTGCAAAGGCAATCCCAATCAGCATCCGGTTCTGCCGTGGGTGGTGGATTTCACCGAACAGGACGGCGGCTGGAGAGATCTGAAACAGTCCAAGTTCCGATTGAACAAGGGCGACGACCAGCTGGATTTCACGTTCAAGGCGCAGCTGCCCCCGCTGGGTAGCAGCATGTCAGCGGCGTCGGTGTCATCACTACCACCGCACCACGTATCCGATATCCTCTCTGACATTACCTACTACGTATACCTGGCACGGCGCATGCCACGCTCTCTGCTCTGCCGCTACGTTCGCTCCAAGTGGGTGCCGCACGAGTACCCTACCAGCATGCACCGCATGATGCTCTGGACGCCCGACGAGTGCATACCAGAGCTGTACACCGACGCGTCCGTCTTTCGCAGCATCCACGACGACCTGCCCGACCTGGACTTGCCGGCGTGGACGCCGAGCGCCGACGAGTTTGTCGAGTGGCACCGCGGCATGCTGGAGTCCGACCGGGTATCGCAGTACCTGCACCACTGGATCGACCTGACGTTTGGCTATCAGCTGTCGGGCCGGCACGCCGAGAAGAGCAAGAACGTGTGCCTGCAGCTGGTGCAGACGCACGACAAGCCGATGAACCACGGCGTGACACAGCTGTTCCGACGCCCGCACCCACAACGGCGAATGGCCACCGTGGCGTCGACCGACAGCGTGCCGGATGCCTCGGTCTTGTTCACTGACGACAGTGGTGCAGTGCCGGGCACACCGATCCCCGGTACGAAATATGCCATACACTCGTCATCCACAATGCAGTTAATGGACTCGCCTTCTAAGAGTCGCTCACCGTGGGGCGTCATATCCGCACTATCGCATTCGCCACCGGAAGCAGACTTGACCGGCGCAGGCATGGCAGCATCTGGCACTCGTCAAGAGCTCGACTCTGTTCAGCGGGCTTCCTCGTCGACGTCAATACTCACAATGCCGCGGCTCGATTTCAACGCCGCGGTTGCGGCCGGTGGAGCGGCTTCTGAGGTGGAGGCGGTCGGTGTGTCGGCCATCGAGTCTACCGGGCCGTGGCCGTCTTCGGTTGTGAACGATGCCGCGGCCACTTCTGCCGGTGCATCCTTCTCTGCCGTGTCTTCTTCGGTGAGCAGCGCGGTGATGGTAGATATGAGCGATTGCGATGGCAGCAAGGAGGACTCTGTCCAGTTTGAGGTGGAGTACCCGTCAACGCAGGTCTTTGAGCTGAAGTCGCGCAGCAAGCCGCCGCCACCCAAGAAAGACGACAAACAGGTAGCAGCGGCACCAGCGGCAGTAACATCGGTGCCGGCAGGAGCCATGGCGAAGGCTGATGTGGGGGACAGTGCACTGCAGCCACCGGGTGCTGTTGGTGTGGCGGCAGCGGTTAAGGACATGGCAGCAGACCCTACCTCTCTAGCCACTGCACAACCAATGATCAGCGAGGATCTGCAGAAAAGCAGTCGACCGGAAAAGCCCGCTTTCTTTGCCCAGTCAACGTCGATTCCGGCCGCCGCCAGCAGGCCGCTTGGTCTGTTTGCAGCGAAACCTACGAAGGAAGGCGGACAGCCTGAGTGTCTCACCAAGCCCATCGTCCTACCGGAGTCGTTCCAGCCACTCGAGATGCTGGAGTCCGTGGACAGCCTGCACGTGTTTCTGACGGAATGCCAGACGCCTGGCGGTGGTGACCAGGCACACTCGAATGCAGCGCTGGACAAACAGGAGAACAAGCGGCGACGATGGCCGCTTACTTCCAGTACAGAAGTAAGGAAACGGATTGTTTGAGTGATTTTTTTTATTTAAGGTAGGGCGTAGCCAGCACATATGTGGTGTGGTGACTATGTATCAGTGGTGACCATGTAACATCTGCAAACTCATAGCCGACATTTTGCCTATTTTGAGTAGCTAGTACGTAGGACTAGGTCATTTGCTGGTGTGGTGACGGGACTATGCTGACTATGCACGAGCGACACACCTGTAAGGATTGTCCAACGGCCGGGGGAGCCTATCCAGGGGCTCTCCGGTGGAAGGAGAGATGAGGAAGAGAGGAAAGGGGAATGAGTTACAGCAGGCTGCTACACAATCATTCTTCACGTTTCCCGTAAGGTACTCGGTGGTATAGAGAGCAAGGCAGGGCTTGATTGCAAATGCATCGAAAAAATCAAGTGAAGGCCAGAAGGGGGGCGGGAGACGGTTTGATATTTTAGTTTAACAATGCATGTACCTTGTGGAAAAGACTGGAGTTTAGTATGCTATTTTGCCATGATGGAAACACAACGAGTGTGTAGTTGCATACTCGGCAAGCGTGGGGAACACCAATTATGCTGTTTACTGTGTACATATTCTGTTGCAATGCATCCATGATGCATTGAATGCTGCTGTCTCTTGTATACACTTATGCTTCCTGCTATACCGACGAATAAGCGACGAGGAGACAACAGCGATGAGCAATATTTTGTGAGGCGGACATTGAAAAAAGGGAATATAGTGAATATGCTGTTGCAAATTTTCCTAATCAATTTTCATGAGACGCTCATCAGGGAAAGCCATCTCAACAATAGAAGCTAGGCAGGGGAAACAAACTTATTAGCCTAGGGAATACTACCTGCTATTCTGTATTAACCCCCCCCCCCCCCCCCCCGTCCTCTGATTTTTGTAGTGTTTTGGTACCGCATTTCCTGGCCGGGGATACCCCTCACGTAAAGTGCATACATCACCAACCTGATTGTTTACAGTGCTATGATGTTCAGGGTGTGAGTTTTTTGTTCTCTCCCCCCCCCCCCCCCCCCTCCCTCCCTGAATGCAGGCGGAGGTACCGTTACCTGTTGTCGCTGAGCCGTCCTCGTTTGTGGAGAGAGCACGTCATGACATGCAGAGTCTGGCGTGCGTAGCCGTGCAAATGCTGATCCCTGGCATGCGTGCCATGCTACTGGGCGAGGCCAGCCTGGAGAGGAAGATTGAAATCATCCGACGTGCTGCTGACGGACGCCTGTCCACTTTGCCCAGGTACAGGTGTAGCCGCTGTGTACGTCTTGGTGCCTCTGCTGCTGCTGCTGCTGTTGCTGTTGTTGCTGGTGCTGGTGGTGGTGCTGCTGCTGCTGGTATTGCTGCTGGTGCTGGTGCTACTGCTGCTGCTGCTACTGTTGGTGCGGCTACTGCTACTACTGCTGCTGCTGCTGTTGCCGTTGGTGCGGTTACTGCTACTGCTGCTTCCGCTGCTGCTGCCGTTGCTGTTGCCATTGCTGCTGGCGCTGCTGCTGCCATTATGACTGACGATGTTCTTGCTTTTAGTTGAAATTGAAAAACTAACACTATACAGCCATGAGTGAGTGAGTGTGTGCGTGCGTGTGTGTGTGTGTGTGTGTGTGTGCGTGGCGGGGTGAGCATTTGTATGTGTGCTTGTGCGTGCATGTGTGTACATGCGGGTGTGCGTGCAGGTGCGAGTGTTTGCGCGTGCGGATACGGTGTTGTCATTAGAAAACAATCACCGCTGCCACCTTCAGGACTAGACTTGTGCAGTACAGTCAGTGTGTGATTTGAAGTAGAAGCTCACTAACCTTTATGTGCACACATGCTTAGCGCAGTGAAGTCAATTCTCACAGGGATGAACTGCTTGCTCCATTTTCATCCTGTGCTTATCCTTAACTCTGCCTCTTTTCCTGTGTGCGTGTGCGTGCTTGAACTTGTGTGTGCGTATGCGTGCTTGAACTTGTGTGTGTGTGTGTGTGTGTGTGTGTGTGTGTGTGTATGCGTGCTTGAACTCGTGTGTCTGTGTGTATGCATGCTTTAACTTGTGTGTGCGTGTGTGTTAATACGTGCTTGAACTTGCGTTCTTTTCTGCGCATGCCGTGTTGTCCTATCCTCATCGGCGTGTGCCACTACTTTAGTTGCATTCGTCACGCGGTGACGGCGTTGCTGGGACTGAGGCAGGTGGACGTGGCCTACGTGCCCGACTTGCACCACGGCACAGTGCTGGCTCACGCGCCCGGCCCGCAGCTCTCGCCGCTCTTCTCGTTCTTCCAGTTCCCGGCGTACTTCCACCGCCTGTACGCCTTCCTGCGCCTGCTGAAGCAGTGGAAAGCGCAGCCGGGTGGTTGTCACTCGCCCAGCGGCGGCATGGCCAGTCCGGTGCTGTCCGCTACTGACAATCTCATGATGACCATGCAGGTAGGATGGTCACCGAGCAGCGTGGACGATGAGGGTGCCGATGATGCCGCCGCGAGTGCGAGCGGCCGACACGCGTCGCCGCGCTCGCAGCTGATCAACATGGTATCGCAGCACCTGCCTCAGCTGCTGCCCATTCTGGATGCGGAGGCGTTCACCACGCTGCTCCTGCCACACCTCATGCCACTCTTCTCCGGCGCTCATCACTCGGCCAAGGTGGCCGCCGAGGCCATGTTCCGCCTGTTCGACATTCTGGCACGGCGACTTGGCCCCGCGCAGACCTCGCGCTTCTTCCTCAAGCCGCTCTTCAGCCTGTTTGAGCTGATGCTGCACCCGCAGGCCGCCGATGTGGAGCGCAGTCTTGCTCTCCTGCTCAACACGAGCTTTCTCAACCAGGTATGGCGCAGCAGGGGCGTATCTGGTCCCCCTTTTAGGAGAGGGGGGGGGGGGGGGGGGAGGGAGGTGCATGGCCGCGTATGTGTATGATGGCTGGTGTGTGTCATTCATGGTCATTATGTGCATGTTTATCTAGGTTGTGATGATATTGGAATTATATCATTTGGTGCCATTAAATATCCCTATATATATAACTATAACCTTCACATCCTCATATTTACACCTGTCCGTATATGACATTAGAATTACATGCTGCGTACTACTGACATGTTTAGGGGGGGTATGTGTGTGTGAGGGCTAGTGTTTTACGTGTGTGTTTGTTTGTGTGTGTGTGTGTGTTTGTTTGTTTGTTTGTTTGTTTGTGTGTGTATACCTGTATACTTGTGTGTTATGTTGCATGTGGTACAGGTCGTGAATCGCTTTGGTCTTATGCCGTTCCTGGACCACTTTGTTCCAATCTTGATCAACATCGTCACTGTACCGTTGGTCAAGAAGCCCGAGACAGCGGACGCGGGAGGAACCGACGTCGACACGAGGAACACGAGCTCGGACGAGCAGTCACCTGCTTCCGATCTGCCCGTGGTGGTCAAGTCGCCGTTTGTACAGCTCTGTGCGGATGCCCTTCTCTGGCTCTCGCAGTTACTGGGTCCAATGCTGGCCACAAATCATGTATGCCACGCGCTAATGAGCCAACTCTACCAATGCTTCCCGCTCACTGCCGACGTGGCAACGTCCGGTCGCTATAGCAACCGCTATGCCCTGTCGGCCGTGCAGTGTCTGGTGAACATTGTCATTCTGTTTGGCGAGCCGTTGCTGCTGGATGATTATATCAAACGACTGCTCGACATGGTCAGTGGTCCAGTGTAGGCCCTGACACTGTGCTGTGTATGTGTATGTGTGCGTGCGTGCGCGTGCGTGCGCGTGCGAGTGTGTGTGTGTGTGTGTGTGTGTGTGTGTGTGTGTGTGCGTGTGTGCGTGTGCGCATGTGTGCGCGCATGTGTGTGTGTAAAAAATAAAACATCCTGTGTCTATAACTGACGAGGAGACAACAGCCGTAAAATAGCAAGGAATAAAACTAATTGTGCACTCATAACCATGCATAAAACAATAATATTAAAATGAAAAAATTCCAGAACGTTTTCTCGTGACCATCTTCTAGCTACATATATAACTAGTTGTTTAGTGATTCTAACCATGTGACGATGTTTTACTGATGATAGTCCCGAGAAATGTCCTGTGTCTATATATATGTGTGTGTCTACAGGTGCGTTATAGCACCGGTGGTGTGTTGACAATCAAGGAGCAGCAGCGTATCGCCGCCGCTCTCTCCTTCTTCAGAACTCTCCTGCCGCTCATGTCCCAGCACGTGCTGCTCAACTGCTTTGAAGTGAGTCTGCCGAGCATGCACGCGTTGTCCTCACTTTCCAGTCATCTCAACTGTGTGCCTG
>NC_088643.1:4705995-4710995 GCF_964019385.1 Sycon ciliatum
TCTTGGTATTGTCCAGAGTATAGGGCACACTGTAGATGCGCTATTTCAGGTTTAGAATCGCAGGCGTGCACTATGCTTCGAATATGATAAATCATAATGCACACACTTTGAAAAGTAGTGCAGCGTATCAAACAGCAAGTATCCGATCCAGCGCGCCTGTTTCAGAGCCAGGCTATTGAGCCCGCACGATTGAGCACGCCACTTTAGAGCGCTGGGACAATTTAGCGCCCGATTTTATTAGAGTGGGAACCGGGTTTTTCCGAAGTTGGCCAACATCTCTAGTATGCCATGCTGCTACAAGGACAGCCGTAGCTGTGCTGGTGAAGCATAGCTTTTAATTGAATACGGTATTGGGTTTTCTGCCACGTTGACGGCATGTGCATGGTGTGTGTGTGTGGGGGGGGGGGGGGGGTCAAGTGGTGTCGGCCGTTGGGCGGTTCAATGGCCAATTGAGTCATCTTTCCAAGATTCATTTTGAATCTCTCTCTCCTCTCCCGGGAGACCCACGTGACCAGTTTTGGCAGTGAGCAAGTACAAGTGTGCATGTGTGTGTGTGTGTGTGTGTTTCCCAGGGCATTCTGGTACCGTGCGATGCCTGCATGTTCATCCGCAAGAGCATCTGCTGCTGAGCGGTGGCCGCGACAAGACCGTGCGCCTGTGGAGCCTGGCGAACAACGGCGACGGGAGCAGCTGCATGTCGTCGCGACATGACTATCGCAAGCACCAGAAGCCGGTCAGCTTTGTTCACCTGGTGGAGCGCACCGGTGCTGTGGCCTCTTTCGACGGATCGCTGCATGTGAGTGGTGTTTGAGTGTGCTCAGTAGTGAGTTTGTGCAGTGAAACTGCAGTTTAGTGTTCCTCCGAGGGTCGTAAAATCTGTACTTTATATCCGATGTCAAGTGTGACTGGTGCAGTGTAATCAAGAGTACATGAAATCCAGAGTGGGTAGCTCGAATGGGTTTGTGTCACGGCGAAATTCTGGGATTGCATCATGCTGGCGATGTAGTACGTACACGCACAATTCAAGCACTTGAAGCGGATCTCCCTCTGCGCAACTGCAGCTCAGTAGCGCGCACTACGCCACTTCCCGTCGCTTGTCCGCGTCAATTATGATGCAATCCAGGAAATTTCGCCGTGACGGGCACCCAGAAAAGGTCACACGCTGCACACTCCGGGTTTCATGTACTTTTGGTACGCACGTGCCAGTTCTAAGCACAGTGTTAGTCTACTATTCCAGTCCTCCACATGTGAAGCTACTCAATCTAGTGTTTGTGTGCCGTAAAGTACCGTTGATCCGTCCCTGCTCCAATTTCCGCCCCCTGCTCTAATTTCCGCCCCCTGTCGATTTTCTGCCTATGAAGCTGTGTCGGCGTCTACAACGAAATACATGTACGATGTTTGTTGAACCAGCACATGTACTGCTGTACACTATGCGTGCGAGTGCAGGATGAAAATGTGTACAATCCAGCATGCCAGGTCTGATCTGCTTTGTTGCACATCGTACTTCGCTTTGAACTACTTTATCTATCCCCCCCCCCCTTCCGAAAAACAACCTGGGAAACGACACGGTGTGGATCAACAGTAATTTTCGGTACATCTAGCCTCGGTCATAGGAACTGTTGTCTACCGTGTTGTCAGGGGCGGATCCAGAGATCTCCACAGGGGTTCCAGTGTAGCCAAAACTGAATAGCTGATACATGCACATGTACATGCATATAGTTGCCAGTGGTACCTTTGCGAAATTTAGGGGTTCCAGGAACCCCCCCCTTCCCCTGGATCCGCCCCTGCTGGTGGTTATACCGGTAACATGCTCCGCATATGGAGAGTACGTGAAACCAAAAGGTGCAGTGGCTCGCATGGATTACATACTGTAAGAGCAGAAATTTTCGGTGGTGTTTTATTTTCGGTAACTTCGGTGCCGACAGGTTTTACCGAAAATAAAACGCACCGAAAATTTCGGTACAACCGATACTGTATACATGTAGTACTAGCACACTTACCTGGAGAACGGGTTTTACCGAACATTTCCCTCTACCGAACCGCCGATTTTGGAGAATACCGAAAATATTACACCACCGAAAATTTCTGCTTTTACAGTGCGTGTAGGACTCAGAGACCAGTCAAACAGTCACAGCCCCCCTCCCCATGGCCAGTCACAAATTGGTTCACGAAACTCCACGACCAGCCACACATTAACATACTTCAAAAAAATATCAAAGTACATGTAGATGTACTTCAGAAGTATATGTGTGTAGAGTACTCAATCTGCGGACAGAACTGTTTCGTCCTTTGTGGACTCGTCAGCGCAGCACAGAGTGTGCAGAGTACATAGTTTGTGACTGCTGCTCACGGAGTGCTTTGCACTGTAGGATTCATTGTGGCAACTGTAATTCCCCGTGAGCAGTCAGTCGCGGGTAGAATCTAGGTATTTTTGTAACGCTTTCAAACAAGCCACATGCCACCATTGCTGGTACGAAAACTGAAGAACCGTACCCATGCTGTGGTACTGATCGCAAACATGATTAGTTCCTTCAGGCCACTGGGCACCCACTTCTAAACCTTATGCAGCCAAAGTTCTTGTCGAAGAGGCCTGCCAGATCAATAGTATCTGGTCAGACATACATAGAGATTTACCTGTCTGGTGTGCTCTGATAAATTAGCAAGCAAGCTGTACACCAGCAATCACAAGAAGTTAGGTAGTGAATATTTCTAAAAACAATTTTAAAAGCAGAAGGAAAATACATACTGGACAAGTGAAGGTGTGGAGGGTCGCCCAAGAAAAAACTGACAAGAAGACAGTGAACGGTACACAATATGCATGTACAGTAGACCTCCCCAGATCCGGGCACGATGGGACCAAGCACTGCCCGTAACTAGGAATTGCCAGTAACTCAAAACATACATACTTGCAGTAAACATTTTTTTATACCATTCAATAGTTTTTGGGGCCTTTTTTCGTAGAAATGCCATTTTTTGGGGGCTCTCGATGGGTCAGAAAGGTGCCCGGATTAGGGACGTCCGGATCTGGGGAGTTGTACTGAAAGTTACTATTGCAAATATATACCGGTACATGTTATAGCAGCACAGCGAGAAAGACCATAATGTTACTCACATCAACGGATTTTACAGAGCTAGTTTGGGAGTAGGAATGAAGATGTGTTCGAAGCAATAAACCGTGCAAGCGTTACGTCGAGCCACAATATTTGAAGTGCAATTTCCTGCAGTCAAAACAAGACACTCACACTTCTCTGGTCTACGTCGCCATTCTGTATTTTTTTGTATTTATATCATTATCTCATGGCACATCATGATAACGGCCAGTAAAACTGAGACAAGGGTGAAAGCCAACCACAGCAGTAAAACAGATAAAAGAATACAAATGAAAGGCAAAGAAGGCAAAAAAAAGAAAAGTAAATTATTGTGTCCGTTCCCGAAGGGAACTCACGACGGCCGCTAACACCCGATAAACCCTATAAACCCTAGCGGCAAGAAGGCAAAGGAGGAGACAAACCAGCAGGATGTCATGCAAATACATGAAACCTATAATTGAGCAGAGATTTTAGCAACGAAATTATCCATCGATATGCTGGTCTTGGCCTGCGTTGGTAATGTTGCCCAAAACACATAGCCAGCAAAGATCGGGGATCTAGTGAATAGGGTGGAGGCAGCGCGTGGGAGACTGAATGAGTTCCGGGTATTCCGTGTTTCCGAGAACCAATTATAAGCCTGCATATGCAAGGGTATTTTAGTTAGTAATATTTTATGTATGAGAACACAGAGGTGGTACTTATGTCGAGTGGAAAGGGGACTGATCTTGGCAATTTCGTAAGGCTAGCGGAGGGAAAGCGACGATCTTTGCTAAAATAATAAGATTTTAAGGAGCATGCGGTTATGGGTTTCTAGTAGGGGTGAAAGTTGGCACTGAGATCCCGAGTTCGATCGAATATTCGAGTATTCGAGTATTCTTCATCTCCTAAAAATTGCACACCAAGGGCCTTAAAATCACATGATACAACCCTGATTGAACCGAGTAGCGGTCATTTTTCTCGGGTATATTGGTTGGTATATTGGTTGGTGGGTCATTTGGGCTCTCTCTACTCGTGAAGAAATGTTCACCACACAGTCTGCACATCAATATCTGCCAACTGCTGCTCTGAAACTGCAGATTTCTGTGGTAAATGCATGTACCATGTATGAACGAGTACTCTGTTTTATTCCGAGTACGATTATGTTTGAAAAATCCGAGCGAGTACTCGAGTATTCGGTATAATTGTTTCACCCCTAGTTTCTAGCTTGTTCAATACAGTAGTAGTTATGCCAGACCACGCAGTATCACAGTAGTCAAGTAAGGGCAATATATAGCAACGATAAAACAAACGTTTGCAAGAAAGAGGAAGATGTCTACAGTGGGCTTGAAGAGCCCCAAGGATGGAGCTTGTGCGCTTGCAGACATACTGCACATGGGGTGACCACGACAATTTAAAGTCAATAACAACGCCAAGATGCTTATGATCTTCAACAATACGAATAGCAACACTTGAAGAAGGAAAACAAAGTGGCAGGGAAGGGGGAGAAGGGGAAATGTACATAGCTGCCGTTTTATCAACGTTTGGCTGCTACTTCCAATCATGCATCCAGGTTATAACCTTCCCAATGCTATCTTGCATGGTTTCATGCAGTCGTATAGGGCAAGCATTGGAGCAAAGCAGAGCTGTGTCGTGAGCGAATTCTCATCACTAACGTGACGTGATTTACTTTCTTACGATGGTTCTTGAGAATGGATCATTGAGGTCTTGAATAGATGTCTTCCCGGAACGACTTCAACCGAGCAGCAGTTTCAGTTTCAACAAGCTGGACATTGTTTTTCTGTGGAGTTTTCCACAAGAAAGACAGAGCTACACACAGGAAGGTGCTTGATGTACTCAGTACCTTTTCGGAGATGAACATTATTTTATTTCCATCTTCATTTTATTTTCCTCTTTGCGTTGTTGACGATGGCC